>NW_028125427.1:0-210590 GCF_965194825.1 Balaenoptera physalus
GTCCATGTCAGGATTAGCGTCAAGGTTGAGCGAGGCCATTGTTTTCTGCTCCTCCAGTTCTGGATTCTCATTGATAGATGAATGAAATGTCTGCTCTGGTCACCCACTGTTTCAAATTGAGCTCAGCCTTAGTCAAGGGTTCTTAGGGCCTCAGAGGTCATGCAGGGTTTCCCTTCACCCTCCCTCCTGGGAAGGGTGATGCAGGCCCCACTCTGTGTGGGCAGCCCCAGGTCCAGCATGGCCCTGACATGCAGGATACTAAGTAGACGTGATGTAAGACTTGGTGCATCAGTCTGCCAGCCCCCAGGTGCTGCCTTTTTTTTTTTTTCTTAATTAATTAATTAATTAATTTGGGGCTGTGTTGGGTCTGCATTGCTGCACGGAGGCTTTCTCTAGTTGCGGCGAGTGGGGGCTTCTCATTGCGGTGGCTTCTCTTGTTGCAGAGCACAGGCTCTAAGCGCGTGGGCTTCAGCAGTTGTGGCTCACGGGTTCTAGAGCGCAGGCTCAGTAGTTGTGGTGCACGGGCTTAGTTGCTCCACAGCATGTGGGATCTTCCCGGACCAGGGCTCAAACCCGTGTCCCCTGCATTGGCAGGTGGATTCTTAACCACTGCGCCACCAGGGAAGTCTGGTGTTGCGTTCGTGAGGGCTGGTGGGGCCCTCTTGGGACTGGACGGATCCTTTGTTCCATCTGCACGGGTGTCCAAGCAGGTCTCAGAACAGCCCTTGGCCTCTGAGCATCCAGGCAGGCACCCACGTTCCTCCAGCTCAGGTTAGCCTTGGCCCCTCCATCCCCGTGGCCAATTACTGAGCTGATTGTGTCTTTACTCTTTAAAATTAAATCACTCTCTCCAGGTGGGCGAGAAGTTTACTTGTGAACTTGGTTAGGGTTAGGGGTTAGGGGTTAAGGGTTAGGGGTTAGGGTCAGGGTTAGGGCTAGGGCTAGGGCTAGGGGTTAGGGTTAGGCTTAGGGTTGGGTTAGGGTTAGGGGTTAGGTTTAGGGTTAGGGTTAGTGTTGGGGTAGGGTTAGGGTTAAGGTAGGGTTAGGGTTGGGTTAGGGTTAGGGTTTAGGGTTAGGGTGTCCAGCCTTACGTCCCATTCAGCTGTGAGTGTAGATGTGGTCAGTCCAGTTGCATCACAGCCCCTGATTGAATTTGGTAAGAATTCCTCTCTCTCTCACTGTCTTTCTTTTTTTATAATTAATTTTTATAGTGGGGTGTAGCTGATTTGCAATGTTGTGTTTCTTGGTGCTGTACATCCACCTGAGTCACTTACAGAGAGACATCAATAAATTGTTTTCTAGTTTCTAGTAGTCAGATAGATGTTTTTTTTCTGTGAATAGAGTGTGCTGAGTCCAGTTCCTTGAACAATGAGTATGTCTTGGCGATTACATTATTGGCGTATGGAACGGTATCTGTGCCAATTTCAACCTCCTGGTTTATGCATCACCGCACCACACTTTTCCCCTTAAGCAGCCATCAGTGTGTTTTGTAAATGTGTGATGGTGTTCGGTTTGTAATTCAGTTCATGGTTGGCGATTTTTAGATTCCCTTTATAAGTGATATCTTATGATAAGTTTCTCTTGCTGTCTAACTTATTTCACTCTCAATGACCAAACATAAGTCCCCCTGAGTTGCTGCAACTGGCCTCATTTCATTGATTTCAGGGCTGAGTAATATTCCGTTGTGCTTAAGTACCAAATTTTCTTTCACCATTTTTTCCTTCCAAGGACTATTAAGTTGTACCCAAGTCGAGGCTGTTGTAAACATAGCAGCAGTAAACGGGGTGCCTGCGTCCTGTGGATTTTTGGTTTTTCCAACATATAGGCCCATGAGTGGAAGCGCCCTATGCTTTGTAGCTCTGTTTTTTAGATGTTTTAGGAAACACAGCACACTTCTCCAGAGTGGCCGTTGGCAATTTACATTCCCCCCTTCAGCGTAACAAGGCTCCCTTTTCTCCTCTCCTTGTCCTGCGTATCTGGTTTTTACCCTTTGTGAGGATGGTCCTTTTTTCTGATTCGAAGTGATACCTCTTTGTAGTGTTGATTTGCATTGCCCGCTTCTTTGGTTGGCCAAAAAGGGCGTATGCGTTTTTCCTGAATATATTCTGGAAGTTAAATTTGAGAGACAGCTTTTTTTGTTTAATTGATTAATTAATTAATTTATTTTTGGCTGTGTTGGGTCTTCGTTTCTGTGTGAAGGCTTTCTCTAGTTGTGGCAAGCGGGGGCCACTCTTCATCGCGGTGCACGGGCCTCTCCCTATCGCGGCCTCTCTTGTTGCGGAGCACAGGCTCCAGACGTGTAGGCTCAATAGTTGTGGCTCACGGGCCTAGTTGCTCCGCGGCATGTGGGATCTTCCCAGGTCAGGGCTCGAACCCGTGTCCCCTGCATTAGCAGGAAGATTCTCAACCACTGCGCCACCAGGTAAGCCCCTTGAATAGATTTGTATTTAAAATTTGTCTGTGGGG
The DNA here is from genome assembly GCF_965194825.1 of Balaenoptera physalus. Taxonomy (NCBI): domain Eukaryota; kingdom Metazoa; phylum Chordata; class Mammalia; order Artiodactyla; family Balaenopteridae; genus Balaenoptera; species Balaenoptera physalus. The sequence goes on from NW_028125427.1 coordinate 2,467, forward strand.
ACTTCCCTGGTGACGCAGTGGTTAAGAGTCCGCCTGCCAATGCAGGGGACACGGGCTCGAGCCCTGGTCCGGGAAGATCTCACATGCCACAGAGCACCCAAGCCTGCGCGGCACAACTACTGAAGCCTGCGCGCCTAGAGCCCATGCTCGCCCACAAGAGAAGCCACCGCAATGAGAAGCCTGTGCACCGCAATGAAGAGTAGCCCTGCTCGACGCAACTAGAGAAAGCCCACATGCAGCAACGAAGACCCAACGCAGCCAAACATAAATTAGAAACTACAATAAAATTTGCCTCTGAATAACTTTGAATGAATTTGGTATAAGTTGTAAAGTTTGCATCTACATTCACTTCATTCCAATTGGTTTCCAATTAATTGTTCCTTAACTACTTTTAGAAAGCTTTTGGGATAGAGACTCCATTTTAGTTTGAATGTCCAGTTTAATGGATTCAGCAGTCCTGTCAGTAGGGCACGCTGCCTCCAGTGACCTGTGAGGGAGGCGCGGCCTGCACTTCCTGCACTGACCACAGGGTGGCGCCGAGTTCGCCTCTCTGACCCACAGCGCATGCTCGTTCCCTGCGAACTGGATTGTGAGGTCAGCTGAGAGCAGTTGAGCCTCCTCAGGCGCTGGAGTGGGGGCGGAGGCCTTCGGGTAGGACGCCCGGCTCAGTGTCTCTGCTGAGAGGAGCTCGGTCTCTGTCTCCTTAGGACTCGCTGGGGTTTCGGCTTCAGGACAAAGTGGGGCTGCGTCCACGCTGACTAGGGAACTAGGGTTCCTGAGGATCCAGGTGATGCCTGAGGAAAAGGTGAAGAGACGGTGAGGAAAAGTGGGGAGAAGCTTCCTGTGGGCAACTGACCGTTGAGGGGGTGCGTCTTCGTGTGAGCGAGGGAGGGCTTGGCGTGGAAAGCTGGGTTTTTGTTCAGGTTTGTGTGCAGGGTAGCCATCGTGAGTTATGGCGCGTCCAGTTTTCCCAGCACCATTTATGGTGGGGAGTGTCGTGCTCCTTGGTGTGTACTTGGTCCCTGTGTCATAAATTCACCGACCCCGTCCGTGGGGGTTGAATTCTGGTCTCTCTGTCCTGTTCCTCTGGTCCCTGTGCCCGTTTTGAGCCAGTTCCACACTGTTTTGGTGACTGTAGCTTCTCAGCAGAGTGTGACGTCAGGGAGGGAGATGCCTCCAGCCCGTTCTCTTTTTTCAGGGTTTCTTTGGCTATTTGGGGTCCTTTGTGGTTCCCCACAGATATTAGGAGGATTTGCTCTATTTGGGGGGAAAATACCATGGAATTTTGGGAGGGATTGCATTCACTGTGTCCACTGCTTTGGGTAGCATGGATATTTTAACAACAGTAATTGTTCCATTCCATGAGAACAGGATATCTTTCCATTTATTGGTGTGTTTTGCAATGTCTTCATCAATGTCTTAAAGTTCTCAGTGTGCAGGTCTTTCACCTCCTTGGTTGACTTTATTCCCAGGTATTTTGTTCTTTTTGATGCAGTTGTAAATAGGGTTGCTTTCTTTCTCTTTCTGATGGTTCATTATTAGTGTTTAGAAATGCAACTGATTTCTGTGTATTGATTTTGCAACTTTACTGAATTTATTTATTAGTTCTAATAGTGTTTTTGTGGCATGAAGTGGAAAATTGGAATTCAAAAATCCCACTGTTTCTACCATATCCAGGTCGTCCACAACACGGAGGACAGCGGCTCCTAATATAACCTTCCCACGGTGCCTCTAAATGACATGTGGACTTTGGGTGAACTGGATCTGGGTAAGGCTTGGCTTCTATCTGGAAGTTTGATGTTTTCTCTGCTTTTCTGGCATGCTATTGACATACATGATGTTTTGAAAAGTAATTGACTTTCCAGTAATTTCAAACATACAACTTTACATACATAAAAACAAGTCTTGTACCTTGATTAAATATACTCCTAAATATTGATGTTGACATTATTACAAATGGAATTGTTCTCATAAATTCTTTTTCAGATTATTTTTTGCCAGCGTATGCATATAAGATAGATTTTCATGAATTGATATTTTGTTCTATAACTTTGCTTATTAATTAGTTGATTAGCTCAAATAATTTCTTTGCTGATTATAGGTAGTTTCATATATAAGATGATGTGACCTATGTTCTGTGAAGAAACACGGTTTTAATTTTTCCATTCACCCATGGATGCCTTTTATTTCTTTCCTCAAGATTCTGGGTAGAACTTCCAGTACACTATTGAGTAACGGTGATGAAGGGCAGCTTCCTGGCCTTGTTCCTGATTTCAGGAGTAAATCTTTCAGTCTTTAACGTTGAGCATGATGTTTGCTGTGGCCTTTTGTACTACTCTTTTCCCTATTGAACAAATTTCCTTTTATTCCTGCTTTCTTGAGTGTTTTTCATGAAATAACACTGGATTTTCATTGTAGATTTTTTGCATGAATTGATATGGTTATGTGTTTTTACTTCACACCATTATTGTGGTTGAATACATTGCTTACTTTTAATATGTTGAGCAACCTGAAATTCCTGGTGTAGAGATACTTGCTTATGGCATTATCCATTTAAAGTTCTGTTGGTTTCATGTTGCTATTATTGTGTGATAGATTTTTACATTCATATTTGTAAGTTGTACTGGGGTAGTTTTCTTGTTTTTTTCCTCTATTTTTAAAATCTTTTTTAAAATAGTGGTTTTATTTCATTCTAATTATTTATTTATTTTGGCCACGTCCCATGGCTTGTGGGATCTTAGTTCCCCAGTCAGGGATCGAACCCGAGCCCTTGGCAGTGAAAGCACAGAGTCCTAACCACTGGGCCACCAGAGAATTCCCCAGTTTTCTTTTTCAAGATGTATTTGTATAATCTGATTAGACTTGGCTTGGTGTAAGTGGTTTGGAGGGTTAGCATTAGGGCTGGGGCTGGTGTGAGGGTTGGGGCTGTGTATGGTTTATGGTTGCTGTTATGGTTTAAGTTTTATGCTTAATGAGTTATTTATGGGTATGGTTAATGAATATATTTTATGGTTTGCTTATGGTTATGGTTTGGCTTATTGGTTAAGGTTTATGGTTTTGGTCTCAGGGTGTTAGGGTTCTGTGTTAGAGTGGGTGTTAGGGTATGGGTGAGAATTGGGGTACAGGTAGGATGCGGGTAGAGCATGGGTTAGGGTAAGGTACAGGTTTAGGGTACGGGTTAGGCTAAGGTTAGGTCAGGGCTTAGGGTCAGGATCAGAGTTTAGGGTTAGGGTCCATGTCAGGATTAGCGTCAAGGTTGAGCGAGGCCATTGTTTTCTGCTCCTCCAGTTCTGGATTCTCATTGATAGATGAATGAAATGTCTGCTCTGGTCACCCACTGTTTCAAATTGAGCTCAGCCTTAGTCAAGGGTTCTTAGGGCCTCAGAGGTCATGCAGGGTTTCCCTCCACCCTCCCTCGTGGGAAGGGTGATGCAGGCCCCACTCTGTGTGGGCAGCCCCAGGTCCAGCATGGCCCTGACATGCAGGATACTAAGTAGACGTGATGTAAGACTTGGTGCATCAGTCTGCCAGCCCCCAGGTGCTGCCTTTTTTTTTTTTTCTTAATTAATTAATTAATTAATTTGGGGCTGTGTTGGGTCTGCATTGCTGCACGGAGGCTTTCTCTAGTTGCGGCGAGTGGGGGCTTCTCATTGCGGTGGCTTCTCTTGTTGCAGAGCACAGGCTCTAAGCGCGTGGGCTTCAGCAGTTGTGGCTCACGGGTTCTAGAGCGCAGGCTCAGTAGTTGTGGTGCACGGGCTTAGTTGCTCCACAGCATGTGGGATCTTCCCGGACCAGGGCTCAAACCCGTGTCCCCTGCATTGGCAGGTGGATTCTTAACCACTGCGCCACCAGGGAAGTCTGGTGTTGCGTTCGTGAGGGCTGGTGGGGCCCTCTTGGGACTGGACGGATCCTTTGTTCCATCTGCACGGGTGTCCAAGCAGGTCTCAGAACAGCCCTTGGCCTCTGAGCATCCAGGCAGGCACCCACGTTCCTCCAGCTCAGGTTAGCCTTGGCCCCTCCATCCCCGTGGCCAATTACTGAGCTGATTGTGTCTTTACTCTTTAAAATTAAATCACTCTCTCCAGGTGGGCGAGAAGTTTACTTGTGAACTTGGTTAGGGTTAGGGGTTAGGGGTTAAGGGTTAGGGGTTAGGGTCAGGGTTAAGGCTAGGGCTAGGGCTAGGGGTTAGGGTTAGGCTTAGGGTTGGGTTAGGGTTAGTGGTTAGGTTTAGGGTTAGGGTTAGTGTTGGGGTAGGGTTAGGGTTAAGGTAGGGTTAGGGTTGGGTTAGGGTTAGGGTTTAGGGTTAGGGTGTCCAGCCTTACGTCCCATTCAGCTGTGAGTGTAGATGTGGTCAGTCCAGTTGCATCACAGCCCCTGATTGAATTTGGTAAGAATTCCTCTCTCTCTCACTGTCTTTCTTTTTTTATAATTAATTTTTATAGTGGGGTGTAGCTGATTTGCAATGTTGTGTTTCTTGGTGCTGTACATCCACCTGAGTCACTTACAGAGAGACATCAATAAATTCTTTTCTAGTTTCTAGTAGTCAGATAGATGTTTTTTTTCTGTGAATAGAGTGTGCTGAGTCCAGTTCCTTGAACAATGAGTATGTCTTGGCGATTACATTATTGGCGTATGGAACGGTATCTGTGCCAATTTCAACCTCCTGGTTTATGCATCACCGCACCACACTTTTCCCCTTAAGCAGCCATCAGTGTGTTTTGTAAATGTGTGATGGTGTTCGGTTTGTAATTCAGTTCATGGTTGGCGATTTTTAGATTCCCTTTATAAGTGATATCTTATGATAAGTTTCTCTTGCTGTCTAACTTATTTCACTCTCAATGACCAAACATAAGTCCCCCTGAGTTGCTGCAACTGGCCTCATTTCATTGATTTCAGGGCTGAGTAATATTCCGTTGTGCTTAAGTACCAAATTTTCTTTCACCATTTTTTCCTTCCAAGGACTATTAAGTTGTACCCAAGTCGAGGCTGTTGTAAACATAGCAGCAGTAAACGGGGTGCCTGCGTCCTGTGGATTTTTGGTTTTTCCAACATATAGGCCCATGAGTGGAAGCGCCCTATGCTTTGTAGCTCTGTTTTTTAGATGTATAAGGAAACACAGCACACTTCTCCAGAGTGGCCGTTGGCAATTTACATTCCCCCCTTCAGCGTAACAAGGCTCCCTTTTCTCCTCTCCTTGTTCTGCGTATCTGGTTTTTACCCTTTGTGAGGATGGTCCTTTTTTCTGATTCGAAGTGATACCTCTTTGTAGTGTTGATTTGCATTGCCTGCTTCTTTGGTTGGCCAAAAAGGGCGTATGCGTTTTTCCTGAATATATTCTGGAAGTTAAATTTGAGAGACAGCTTTTTTTGTTTAATTGATTAATTAATTAATTTATTTTTGGCTGTGTTGGGTCTTCGTTTCTGTGTGAAGGCTTTCTCTAGTTGTGGCAAGCGGGGGCCACTCTTCATCGCGGTGCGCGGGCCTCTCCCTATCGCGGCCTCTCTTGTTGCGGAGCACAGGCTCCAGACGTGCAGGCTCAATAGTTGTGGCTCACGGGCCTAGTTGCTCCGCGGCATGTGGGATCTTCCCAGGTCAGGGCTCGAACCCGTGTCCCCTGCATTAGCAGGCAGATTCTCAACCACTGCGCCACCAGGTAAGCCCCTTGAATAGTTTTGTATTTAAAATTTGTCTGTGGGGACTTCCCTGGTGACGCAGTGGTTAAGAGTCCGCCTGCCAATGCAGGGGACACGGGCTCGAGCCCTGGTCCGGGAAGATCTCACATGCCACAGAGCACCCAAGCCTGCGCGGCACAACTCCTGAAGCCTGCGTGCCTAGAGCCCATGCTCGCCCACAAGAGAAGCCACCGCAATGAGAAGCCTGTGCACCGCAATGAAGAGTAGCCCTGCTCGACGCAACTAGAGAAAGCCCACATGCAGCAACGAAGACCCAACGCAGCCAAACATAAATTAGAAACTACAATAAAATTTGCCTCTGAATAACTTTGAATGAATTTGGTATAAGTTGTAAAGTTTGCATCTACATTCACTTCATTCCAATTGGTTTCCAATTAATTGTTCCTTAACTACTTTTAGAAAGCTTTTGGGATAGAGACTCCATTTTAGTTTGAATGTCCAGTTTAATGGATTCAGCAGTCCTGTCAGTAGGGCACGCTGCCTCCAGTGACCTGTGAGGGAGGCGCGGCCTGCACTTCCTGCACTGACCACAGGGTGGCGCCGAGTTCGCCTCTCTGACCCACAGCGCATGCTCGTTCCCTGCGAACTGGATTGTGAGGTCAGCTGAGAGCAGTTGAGCCTCCTCAGGCGCTGGAGTGGGGGCGGAGGCCTTCGGGTAGGACGCCCGGCTCAGTGTCTCTGCTGAGAGGAGCTCGGTCTCTGTCTCCTTAGGACTCGCTGGGGTTTCGGCTTCAGGACAAAGTGGGGCTGCGTCCACGCTGACTAGGGAACTAGGGTTCCTGAGGATCCAGGTGATGCCTGAGGAAAAGGTGAAGAGACGGTGAGGAAAAGTGGGGAGAAGCTTCCTGTGGGCAACTGACCGTTGAGGGGGTGCGTCTTCGTGTGAGCGAGGGAGGGCTTGGCGTGGAAAGCTGGGTTTTTGTTCAGGTTTGTGTGCAGGGTAGCCATCGTGAGTTATGGCGCGTCCAGTTTTCCCAGCACCATTTATGGTGGGGAGTGTCGTGCTCCTTGGTGTGTACTTGGTCCCTGTGTCATAAATTCACCGACCCCGTCCGTGGGGGTTGAATTCTGGTCTCTCTGTCCTGTTCCTCTGGTCCCTGTGCCCGTTTTGAGCCAGTTCCACACTGTTTTGGTGACTGTAGCTTCTCAGCAGAGTGTGACGTCAGGGAGGGAGATGCCTCCAGCCCGTTCTCTTTTTTCAGGGTTTCTTTGGCTATTTGGGGTCCTTTGTGGTTCCCCACAGATATTAGGAGGATTTGCTCTATTTGGGGGGAAAATACCATGGAATTTTGGGAGGGATTGCATTCACTGTGTCCACTGCTTTGGGTAGCATGGATATTTTAACAACAGTAATTGTTCCATTCCATGAGAACAGGATATCTTTCCATTTATTGGTGTGTTTTGCAATGTCTTCATCAATGTCTTAAAGTTCTCAGTGTGCAGGTCTTTCACCTCCTTGGTTGACTTTATTCCCAGGTATTTTGTTCTTTTTGATGCAGTTGTAAATAGGGTTGCTTTCTTTCTCTTTCTGATGGTTCATTATTAGTGTTTAGAAATGCAACTGATTTCTGTGTATTGATTTTGCAACTTTACTGAATTTATTTATTAGTTCTAATAGTGTTTTTGTGGCATGAAGTGGAAAATTGGAATTCAAAAATCCCACTGTTTCTACCATATCCAGGTCGTCCACAACACGGAGGACAGCGGCTCCTAATATAACCTTCCCACGGTGCCTCTAAATGACATGTGGACTTTGGGTGAACTGGATCTGGGTAAGGCTTGGCTTCTATCTGGAAGTTTGATGTTTTCTCTGCTTTTCTGGCATGCTATTGACATACATGATGTTTTGAAAAGTAATTGACTTTCCAGTAATTTCAAACATACAACTTTACATACATAAAAACAAGTCTTGTACCTTGATTAAATATACTCCTAAATATTGATGTTGACATTATTACAAATGGAATTGTTCTCGTAAATTCTTTTTCAGATTATTTTTTGCCAGCGTATGCATATAAGATAGATTTTCATGAATTGATATTTTGTTCTATAACTTTGCTTATTAATTAGTTGATTAGCTCAAATAATTTCTTTGCTGATTATAGGTAGTTTCATATATAAGATGATGTGACCTATGTTCTGTGAAGAAACACGGTTTTAATTTTTCCATTCACCCATGGATGCCTTTTATTTCTTTCCTCAAGATTCTGGGTAGAACTTCCAGTACACTATTGAGTAACGGTGATGAAGGGCAGCTTCCTGGCCTTGTTCCTGATTTCAGGAGTAAATCTTTCAGTCTTTAACGTTGAGCATGATGTTTGCTGTGGCCTTTTGTACTACTCTTTTCCCTATTGAACAAATTTCCTTTTATTCCTGCTTTCTTGAGTGTTTTTCATGAAATAACACTGGATTTTCATTGTAGATTTTTTGCATGAATTGATATGGTTATGTGTTTTTACTTCACACCATTATTGTGGTTGAATACATTGCTTACTTTTAATATGTTGAGCAACCTGAAATTCCTGGTGTAGAGATACTTGCTTATGGCATTATCCATTTAAAGTTCTGTTGGTTTCATGTTGCTATTATTGTGTGATAGATTTTTACATTCATATTTGTAAGTTGTACTGGGGTAGTTTTCTTGTTTTTTTCCTCTATTTTTAAAATCTTTTTTAAAATAGTGGTTTTATTTCATTCTAATTATTTATTTATTTTGGCCACGTCCCATGGCTTGTGGGATCTTAGTTCCCCAGTCAGGGATCGAACCCGAGCCCTTGGCAGTGAAAGCACAGAGTCCTAACCACTGGGCCACCAGAGAATTCCCCAGTTTTCTTTTTCAAGATGTATTTGTATAATCTGATTAGACTTGGCTTGGTGTAAGTGGTTTGGAGGGTTAGCATTAGGGCTGGGGCTGGTGTGAGGGTTGGGGCTGTGTATGGTTTATGGTTGCTGTTATGGTTTAAGTTTTATGCTTAATGAGTTATTTATGGGTATGGTTAATGAATATATTTTATGGTTTGCTTATGGTTATGGTTTGGCTTATTGGTTAAGGTTTATGGTTTTGGTCTCAGGGTGTTAGGGTTCTGTGTTAGAGTGGGTGTTAGGGTATGGGTGAGAATTGGGGTACAGGTAGGATGCGGGTAGAGCATGGGTTAGGGTAAGGTACAGGTTTAGGGTACGGGTTAGGCTAAGGTTAGGTCAGGGCTTAGGGTCAGGATCAGAGTTTAGGGTTAGGGTCCATGTCAGGATTAGCGTCAAGGTTGAGCGAGGCCATTGTTTTCTGCTCCTCCAGTTCTGGATTCTCATTGATAGATGAATGAAATGTCTGCTCTGGTCACCCACTGTTTCAAATTGAGCTCAGCCTTAGTCAAGGGTTCTTAGGGCCTCAGAGGTCATGCAGGGTTTCCCTCCACCCTCCCTCCTGGGAAGGGTGATGCAGGCCCCACTCTGTGTGGGCAGCCCCAGGTCCAGCATGGCCCTGACATGCAGGATACTAAGTAGACGTGATGTAAGACTTGGTGCATCAGTCTGCCAGCCCCCAGGTGCTGCCTTTTTTTTTTTCTTAATTAATTAATTAATTAATTTGGGGCTGTGTTGGGTCTGCATTGCTGCACGGAGGCTTTCTCTAGTTGCGGCGAGTGGGGGCTTCTCATTGCGGTGGCTTCTCTTGTTGCAGAGCACAGGCTCTAAGCGCGTGGGCTTCAGCAGTTGTGGCTCACGGGTTCTAGAGCGCAGGCTCAGTAGTTGTGGTGCACGGGCTTAGTTGCTCCACAGCATGTGGGATCTTCCCGGACCAGGGCTCAAACCCGTGTCCCCTGCATTGGCAGGTGGATTCTTAACCACTGCGCCACCAGGGAAGTCTGGTGTTGCGTTCGTGAGGGCTGGTGGGGCCCTCTTGGGACTGGACGGATCCTTTGTTCCATCTGCACGGGTGTCCAAGCAGGTCTCAGAACAGCCCTTGGCCTCTGAGCATCCAGGCAGGCACCCACGTTCCTCCAGCTCAGGTTAGCCTTGGCCCCTCCATCCCCGTGGCCAATTACTGAGCTGATTGTGTCTTTACTCTTTAAAATTAAATCACTCTCTCCAGGTGGGCGAGAAGTTTACTTGTGAACTTGGTTAGGGTTAGGGGTTAGGGGTTAAGGGTTAGGGGTTAGGGTCAGGGTTAGGGCTAGGGCTAGGGCTAGGGGTTAGGGTTAGGCTTAGGGTTGGGTTAGGGTTAGGGGTTAGGTTTAGGGTTAGGGTTAGTGTTGGGGTAGGGTTAGGGTTAAGGTAGGGTTAGGGTTGGGTTAGGGTTAGGGTTTAGGGTTAGGGTGTCCAGCCTTACGTCCCATTCAGCTGTGAGTGTAGATGTGGTCAGTCCAGTTGCATCACAGCCCCTGATTGAATTTGGTAAGAATTCCTCTCTCTCTCACTGTCTTTCTTTTTTTATAATTAATTTTTATAGTGGGGTGTAGCTGATTTGCAATGTTGTGTTTCTTGGTGCTGTACATCCACCTGAGTCACTTACAGAGAGACATCAATAAATTCTTTTCTAGTTTCTAGTAGTCAGATAGATGTTTTTTTTCTGTGAATAGAGTGTGCTGAGTCCAGTTCCTTGAACAATGAGTATGTCTTGGCGATTACATTATTGGCGTATGGAACGGTATCTGTGCCAATTTCAACCTCCTGGTTTATGCATCACCGCACCACACTTTTCCCCTTAAGCAGCCATCAGTGTGTTTTGTAAATGTGTGATGGTGTTCGGTTTGTAATTCAGTTCATGGTTGGCGATTTTTAGATTCCCTTTATAAGTGATATCTTATGATAAGTTTCTCTTGCTGTCTAACTTATTTCACTCTCAATGACCAAACATAAGTCCCCCTGAGTTGCTGCAACTGGCCTCATTTCATTGATTTCAGGGCTGAGTAATATTCCGTTGTGCTTAAGTACCAAATTTTCTTTCACCATTTTTTCCTTCCAAGGACTATTAAGTTGTACCCAAGTCGAGGCTGTTGTAAACATAGCAGCAGTAAACGGGGTGCCTGCGTCCTGTGGATTTTTGGTTTTTCCAACATATAGGCCCATGAGTGGAAGCGCCCTATGCTTTGTAGCTCTGTTTTTTAGATGTTTTAGGAAACACAGCACACTTCTCCAGAGTGGCCGTTGGCAATTTACATTCCCCCCTTCAGCGTAACAAGGCTCCCTTTTCTCCTCTCCTTGTCCTGCGTATCTGGTTTTTACCCTTTGTGAGGATGGTCCTTTTTTCTGATTCGAAGTGATACCTCTTTGTAGTGTTGATTTGCATTGCCCGCTTCTTTGGTTGGCCAAAAAGGGCGTATGCGTTTTTCCTGAATATATTCTGGAAGTTAAATTTGAGAGACAGCTTTTTTTGTTTAATTGATTAATTAATTAATTTATTTTTGGCTGTGTTGGGTCTTCGTTTCTGTGTGAAGGCTTTCTCTAGTTGTGGCAAGCGGGGGCCACTCTTCATCGCGGTGCGCGGGCCTCTCCCTATCGCGGCCTCTCTTGTTGCGGAGCACAGGCTCCAGACGTGCAGGCTCAATAGTTGTGGCTCACGGGCCTAGTTGCTCCGCGGCATGTGGGATCTTCCCAGGTCAGGGCTCGAACCCGTGTCCCCTGCATTAGCAGGCAGATTCTCAACCACTGCGCCACCAGGTAAGCCCCTTGAATAGTTTTGTATTTAAAATTTGTCTGTGGGGACTTCCCTGGTGACGCAGTGGTTAAGAGTCCGCCTGCCAATGCAGGGGACACGGGCTCGAGCCCTGGTCCGGGAAGATCTCACATGCCACAGAGCACCCAAGCCTGCGCGGCACAACTACTGAAGCCTGCGCGCCTAGAGCCCATGCTCGCCCACAAGAGAAGCCACCGCAATGAGAAGCCTGTGCACCGCAATGAAGAGTAGCCCTGCTCGACGCAACTAGAGAAAGCCCACATGCAGCAACGAAGACCCAACGCAGCCAAACATAAATTAGAAACTACAATAAAATTTGCCTCTGAATAACTTTGAATGAATTTGGTATAAGTTGTAAAGTTTGCATCTACATTCACTTCATTCCAATTGGTTTCCAATTAATTGTTCCTTAACTACTTTTAGAAAGCTTTTGGGATAGAGACTCCATTTTAGTTTGAATGTCCAGTTTAATGGATTCAGCAGTCCTGTCAGTAGGGCACGCTGCCTCCAGTGACCTGTGAGGGAGGCGCGGCCTGCACTTCCTGCACTGACCACAGGGTGGCGCCGAGTTCGCCTCTCTGACCCACAGCGCATGCTCGTTCCCTGCGAACTGGATTGTGAGGTCAGCTGAGAGCAGTTGAGCCTCCTCAGGCGCTGGAGTGGGGGCGGAGGCCTTCGGGTAGGACGCCCGGCTCAGTGTCTCTGCTGAGAGGAGCTTGGTCTCTGTCTCCTTAGGACTCGCTGGGGTTTCGGCTTCAGGACAAAGTGGGGCTGCGTCCACGCTGACTAGGGAACTAGGGCTCCTGAGGATCCAGGTGATGCCTGAGGAAAAGGTGAAGAGACGGTGAGGAAAAGTGGGGAGAAGCTTCCTGTGGGCAACTGACCGTTGAGGGGGTGCGTCTTCGTGTGAGCGAGGGAGGGCTTGGCGTGGAAAGCTGGGTTTTTGTTCAGGTTTGTGTGCAGGGTAGCCATCGTGAGTTATGGCGCGTCCAGTTTTCCCAGCACCATTTATGGTGGGGAGTGTCGTGCTCCTTGGTGTGTACTTGGTCCCTGTGTCATAAATTCACCGACCCCGTCCGTGGGGGTTGAATTCTGGTCTCTCTGTCCTGTTCCTCTGGTCCCTGTGCCCGTTTTGAGCCAGTTCCACACTGTTTTGGTGACTGTAGCTTCTCAGCAGAGTGTGACGTCAGGGAGGGAGATGCCTCCAGCCCGTTTTCTTTTTTCAGGGTTTCTTTGGCTATTTGGGGTCCTTTGTGGTTCCCCACAGATATTAGGAGGATTTGCTCTATTTGGGGGGAAAATACCATGGAATTTTGGGAGGGATTGCATTCACTGTGTCCACTGCTTTGGGTAGCATGGATATTTTAACAACAGTAATTGTTCCATTCCATGAGAACAGGATATCTTTCCATTTATTGGTGTGTTTTGCAATGTCTTCATCAATGTCTTAAAGTTCTCAGTGTGCAGGTCTTTCACCTCCTTGGTTGACTTTATTCCCAGGTATTTTGTTCTTTTTGATGCAGTTGTAAATAGGGTTGCTTTCTTTCTCTTTCTGATGGTTCATTATTAGTGTTTAGAAATGCAACTGATTTCTGTGTATTGATTTTGCAACTTTACTGAATTTATTTATTAGTTCTAATAGTGTTTTTGTGGCATGAAGTGGAAAATTGGAATTCAAAAATCCCACTGTTTCTACCATATCCAGGTCGTCCACAACACGGAGGACAGCGGCTCCTAATATAACCTTCCCACGGTGCCTCTAAATGACATGTGGACTTTGGGTGAACTGGATCTGGGTAAGGCTTGGCTTCTATCTGGAAGTTTGATGTTTTCTCTGCTTTTCTGGCATGCTATTGACATACATGATGTTTTGAAAAGTAATTGACTTTCCAGTAATTTCAAACATACAACTTTACATACATAAAAACAAGTCTTGTACCTTGATTAAATATACTCCTAAATATTGATGTTGACATTATTACAAATGGAATTGTTCTCATAAATTCTTTTTCAGATTATTTTTTGCCAGCGTATGCATATAAGATAGATTTTCATGAATTGATATTTTGTTCTATAACTTTGCTTATTAATTAGTTGATTAGCTCAAATAATTTCTTTGCTGATTATAGGTAGTTTCATATATAAGATGATGTGACCTATGTTCTGTGAAGAAACACGGTTTTAATTTTTCCATTCACCCATGGATGCCTTTTATTTCTTTCCTCAAGATTCTGGGTAGAACTTCCAGTACACTATTGAGTAACGGTGATGAAGGGCAGCTTCCTGGCCTTGTTCCTGATTTCAGGAGTAAATCTTTCAGTCTTTAACGTTGAGCATGATGTTTGCTGTGGCCTTTTGTACTACTCTTTTCCCTATTGAACAAATTTCCTTTTATTCCTGCTTTCTTGAGTGTTTTTCATGAAATAACACTGGATTTTCATTGTAGATTTTTTGCATGAATTGATATGGTTATGTGTTTTTACTTCACACCATTATTGTGGTTGAATACATTGCTTACTTTTAATATGTTGAGCAACCTGAAATTCCTGGTGTAGAGATACTTGCTTATGGCATTATCCATTTAAAGTTCTGTTGGTTTCATGTTGCTATTATTGTGTGATAGATTTTTACATTCATATTTGTAAGTTGTACTGGGGTAGTTTTCTTGTTTTTTTCCTCTATTTTTAAAATCTTTTTTAAAATAGTGGTTTTATTTCATTCTAATTATTTATTTATTTTGGCCACGTCCCATGGCTTGTGGGATCTTAGTTCCCCAGTCAGGGATCGAACCCGAGCCCTTGGCAGTGAAAGCACAGAGTCCTAACCACTGGGCCACCAGAGAATTCCCCAGTTTTCTTTTTCAAGATGTATTTGTATAATCTGATTAGACTTGGCTTGGTGTAAGTGGTTTGGAGGGTTAGCATTAGGGCTGGGGCTGGTGTGAGGGTTGGGGCTGTGTATGGTTTATGGTTGCTGTTATGGTTTAAGTTTTATGCTTAATGAGTTATTTATGGGTATGGTTAATGAATATATTTTATGGTTTGCTTATGGTTATGGTTTGGCTTATTGGTTAAGGTTTATGGTTTTGGTCTCAGGGTGTTAGGGTTCTGTGTTAGAGTGGGTGTTAGGGTATGGGTGAGAATTGGGGTACAGGTAGGATGCGGGTAGAGCATGGGTTAGGGTAAGGTACAGGTTTAGGGTACGGGTTAGGCTAAGGTTAGGTCAGGGCTTAGGGTCAGGATCAGAGTTTAGGGTTAGGGTCCATGTCAGGATTAGCGTCAAGGTTGAGCGAGGCCATTGTTTTCTGCTCCTCCAGTTCTGGATTCTCATTGATAGATGAATGAAATGTCTGCTCTGGTCACCCACTGTTTCAAATTGAGCTCAGCCTTAGTCAAGGGTTCTTAGGGCCTCAGAGGTCATGCAGGGTTTCCCTCCACCCTCCCTCGTGGGAAGGGTGATGCAGGCCCCACTCTGTGTGGGCAGCCCCAGGTCCAGCATGGCCCTGACATGCAGGATACTAAGTAGACGTGATGTAAGACTTGGTGCATCAGTCTGCCAGCCCCCAGGTGCTGCCTTTTTTTTTTTTTCTTAATTAATTAATTAATTAATTTGGGGCTGTGTTGGGTCTGCATTGCTGCACGGAGGCTTTCTCTAGTTGCGGCGAGTGGGGGCTTCTCATTGCGGTGGCTTCTCTTGTTGCAGAGCACAGGCTCTAAGCGCGTGGGCTTCAGCAGTTGTGGCTCACGGGTTCTAGAGCGCAGGCTCAGTAGTTGTGGTGCACGGGCTTAGTTGCTCCACAGCATGTGGGATCTTCCCGGACCAGGGCTCAAACCCGTGTCCCCTGCATTGGCAGGTGGATTCTTAACCACTGCGCCACCAGGGAAGTCTGGTGTTGCGTTCGTGAGGGCTGGTGGGGCCCTCTTGGGACTGGACGGATCCTTTGTTCCATCTGCACGGGTGTCCAAGCAGGTCTCAGAACAGCCCTTGGCCTCTGAGCATCCAGGCAGGCACCCACGTTCCTCCAGCTCAGGTTAGCCTTGGCCCCTCCATCCCCGTGGCCAATTACTGAGCTGATTGTGTCTTTACTCTTTAAAATTAAATCACTCTCTCCAGGTGGGCGAGAAGTTTACTTGTGAACTTGGTTAGGGTTAGGGGTTAGGGGTTAAGGGTTAGGGGTTAGGGTCAGGGTTAGGGCTAGGGCTAGGGCTAGGGGTTAGGGTTAGGCTTAGGGTTGGGTTAGGGTTAGTGGTTAGGTTTAGGGTTAGGGTTAGTGTTGGGGTAGGGTTAGGGTTAAGGTAGGGTTAGGGTTGGGTTAGGGTTAGGGTTTAGGGTTAGGGTGTCCAGCCTTACGTCCCATTCAGCTGTGAGTGTAGATGTGGTCAGTCCAGTTGCATCACAGCCCCTGATTGAATTTGGTAAGAATTCCTCTCTCTCTCACTGTCTTTCTTTTTTTATAATTAATTTTTATAGTGGGGTGTAGCTGATTTGCAATGTTGTGTTTCTTGGTGCTGTACATCCACCTGAGTCACTTACAGAGAGACAGCAATAAATTCTTTTCTAGTTTCTAGTAGTCAGATAGATGTTTTTTTTCTGTGATTAGAGTGTGCTGAGTCCAGTTCCTTGAACAATGAGTATGTCTTGGCGATTACATTATTGGCGTATGGAACGGTATCTGTGCCAATTTCAACCTCCTGGTTTATGCATCACCGCACCACACTTTTCCCCTTAAGCAGCCATCAGTGTGTTTTGTAAATGTGTGATGGTGTTCGGTTTGTAATTCAGTTCATGGTTGGCGATTTTTAGATTCCCTTTATAAGTGATATCTTATGATAAGTTTCTCTTGCTGTCTAACTTATTTCACTCTCAATGACCAAACATAAGTCCCCCTGAGTTGCTGCAACTGGCCTCATTTCATTGATTTCAGGGCTGAGTAATATTCCGTTGTGCTTAAGTACCAAATTTTCTTTCACCATTTTTTCCTTCCAAGGACTATTAAGTTGTACCCAAGTCGAGGCTGTTGTAAACATAGCAGCAGTAAACGGGGTGCCTGCGTCCTGTGGATTTTTGGTTTTTCCAACATATAGGCCCATGAGTGGAAGCGCCCTATGCTTTGTAGCTCTGTTTTTTAGATGTATTAGGAAACACAGCACACTTCTCCAGAGTGGCCGTTGGCAATTTACATTCCCCCCTTCAGCGTAACAAGGCTCCCTTTTCTCCTCTCCTTGTCCTGCGTATCTGGTTTTTACCCTTTGTGAGGATGGTCCTTTTTTCTGATTCGAAGTGATACCTCTTTGTAGTGTTGATTTGCATTGCCCGCTTCTTTGGTTGGCCAAAAAGGGCGTATGCGTTTTTCCTGAATATATTCTGGAAGTTAAATTTGAGAGACAGCTTTTTTTGTTTAATTGATTAATTAATTAATTTATTTTTGGCTGTGTTGGGTCTTCGTTTCTGTGTGAAGGCTTTCTCTAGTTGTGGCAAGCGGGGGCCACTCTTCATCGCGGTGCGCGGGCCTCTCCCTATCGTGGCCTCTCTTGTTGCGGAGCACAGGCTCCAGACGTGCAGGCTCAATAGTTGTGGCTCACGGGCCTAGTTGCTCCGCGGCATGTGGGATCTTCCCAGGTCAGGGCTCGAACCCGTGTCCCCTGCATTAGCAGGGAGATTCTCAACCACTGCGCCACCAGGTAAGCCCCTTGAATAGTTTTGTATTTAAAATTTGTCTGTGGGGACTTCCCTGGTGACGCAGTGGTTAAGAGTCCGCCTGCCAATGCAGGGGACACGGGCTCGAGCCCTGGTCCGGGAAGACCTCACATGCCACAGAGCACCCAAGCCTGCGCGGCACAAATACTGAAGCCTGCGCGCCTAGAGCCCATGCTCGCCCACAAGAGAAGCCACCGCAATGAGAAGCCTGTGCACCGCAATGAAGAGTAGCCCTGCTCGACGCAACTAGAGAAAGCCCACATGCAGCAACGAAGACCCAACGCAGCCAAACATAAATTAGAAACTACAATAAAATTTGCCTCTGAATAACTTTGAATGAATTTGGTATAAGTTGTAAAGTTTGCATCTACATTCACTTCATTCCAATTGGTTTCCAATTAATTGTTCCTTAACTACTTTTAGAAAGCTTTTGGGATAGAGACTCCATTTTAGTTTGAATGTCCAGTTTAATGGATTCAGCAGTCCTGTCAGTAGGGCACGCTGCCTCCAGTGACCTGTGAGGGAGGCGCGGCCTGCACTTCCTGCACTGACCACAGGGTGGCGCCGAGTTCGCCTCTCTGACCCACAGCGCATGCTCGTTCCCTGCGAACTGGATTGTGAGGTCAGCTGAGAGCAGTTGAGCCTCCTCAGGCGCTGGAGTGGGGGCGGAGGCCTTCGGGTAGGACGCCCGGCTCAGTGTCTCTGCTGAGAGGAGCTCGGTCTCTGTCTCCTTAGGACTCGCTGGGGTTTCGGCTTCAGGACAAAGTGGGGCTGCGTCCACGCTGACTAGGGAACTAGGGTTCCTGAGGATCCAGGTGATGCCTGAGGAAAAGGTGAAGAGACGGTGAGGAAAAGTGGGGAGAAGCTTCCTGTGGGCAACTGACCGTTGAGGGGGTGCGTCTTCGTGTGAGCGAGGGAGGGCTTGGCGTGGAAAGCTGGGTTTTTGTTCAGGTTTGTGTGCAGGGTAGCCATCGTGAGTTATGGCGCGTCCAGTTTTCCCAGCACCATTTATGGTGGGGAGTGTCGTGCTCCTTGGTGTGTACTTGGTCCCTGTGTCATAAATTCACCGACCCCGTCCGTGGGGGTTGAATTCTGGTCTCTCTGTCCTGTTCCTCTGGTCCCTGTGCCCGTTTTGAGCCAGTTCCACACTGTTTTGGTGACTGTAGCTTCTCAGCAGAGTGTGACGTCAGGGAGGGAGATGCCTCCAGCCCGTTCTCTTTTTTCAGGGTTTCTTTGGCTATTTGGGGTCCTTTGTGGTTCCCCACAGATATTAGGAGGATTTGCTCTATTTGGGGGGAAAATACCATGGAATTTTGGGAGGGATTGCATTCACTGTGTCCACTGCTTTGGGTAGCATGGATATTTTAACAACAGTAATTGTTCCATTCCATGAGAACAGGATATCTTTCCATTTATTGGTGTGTTTTGCAATGTCTTCATCAATGTCTTAAAGTTCTCAGTGTGCAGGTCTTTCACCTCCTTGGTTGACTTTATTCCCAGGTATTTTGTTCTTTTTGATGCAGTTGTAAATAGGGTTGCTTTCTTTCTCTTTCTGATGGTTCATTATTAGTGTTTAGAAATGCAACTGATTTCTGTGTATTGATTTTGCAACTTTACTGAATTTATTTATTAGTTCTAATAGTGTTTTTGTGGCATGAAGTGGAAAATTGGAATTCAAAAATCCCACTGTTTCTACCATATCCAGGTCGTCCACAACACGGAGGACAGCGGCTCCTAATATAACCTTCCCACGGTGCCTCTAAATGACATGTGGACTTTGGGTGAACTGGATCTGGGTAAGGCTTGGCTTCTATCTGGAAGTTTGATGTTTTCTCTGCTTTTCTGGCATGCTATTGACATACATGATGTTTTGAAAAGTAATTGACTTTCCAGTAATTTCAAACATACAACTTTACATACATAAAAACAAGTCTTGTACCTTGATTAAATATACTCCTAAATATTGATGTTGACATTATTACAAATGGAATTGTTCTCATAAATTCTTTTTCAGATTATTTTTTGCCAGCGTATGCATATAAGATAGATTTTCATGAATTGATATTTTGTTCTATAACTTTGCTTATTAATTAGTTGATTAGCTCAAATAATTTCTTTGCTGATTATAGGTAGTTTCATATATAAGATGATGTGACCTATGTTCTGTGAAGAAACACGGTTTTAATTTTTCCATTCACCCATGGATGCCTTTTATTTCTTTCCTCAAGATTCTGGGTAGAACTTCCAGTACACTATTGAGTAACGGTGATGAAGGGCAGCTTCCTGGCCTTGTTCCTGATTTCAGGAGTAAATCTTTCAGTCTTTAACGTTGAGCATGATGTTTGCTGTGGCCTTTTGTACTACTCTTTTCCCTATTGAACAAATTTCCTTTTATTCCTGCTTTCTTGAGTGTTTTTCATGAAATAACACTGGATTTTCATTGTAGATTTTTTGCATGAATTGATATGGTTATGTGTTTTTACTTCACACCATTATTGTGGTTGAATACATTGCTTACTTTTAATATGTTGAGCAACCTGAAATTCCTGGTGTAGAGATACTTGCTTATGGCATTATCCATTTAAAGTTCTGTTGGTTTCATGTTGCTATTATTGTGTGATAGATTTTTACATTCATATTTGTAAGTTGTACTGGGGTAGTTTTCTTGTTTTTTTCCTCTATTTTTAAAATCTTTTTTAAAATAGTGGTTTTATTTCATTCTAATTATTTATTTATTTTGGCCACGTCCCATGGCTTGTGGGATCTTAGTTCCCCAGTCAGGGATCGAACCCGAGCCCTTGGCAGTGAAAGCACAGAGTCCTAACCACTGGGCCACCAGAGAATTCCCCAGTTTTCTTTTTCAAGATGTATTTGTATAATCTGATTAGACTTGGCTTGGTGTAAGTGGTTTGGAGGGTTAGCATTAGGGCTGGGGCTGGTGTGAGGGTTGGGGCTGTGTATGGTTTATGGTTGCTGTGATGGTTTAAGTTTTATGCTTAATGAGTTATTTATGGGTATGGTTAATGAATATATTTTATGGTTTGCTTATGGTTATGGTTTGGCTTATTGGTTAAGGTTTATGGTTTTGGTCTCAGGGTGTTAGGGTTCTGTGTTAGAGTGGGTGTTAGGGTATGGGTGAGAATTGGGGTACAGGTAGGATGCGGGTAGAGCATGGGTTAGGGTAAGGTACAGGTTTAGGGTACGGGTTAGGCTAAGGTTAGGTCAGGGCTTAGGGTCAGGATCAGAGTTTAGGGTTAGGGTCCATGTCAGGATTAGCGTCAAGGTTGAGCGAGGCCATTGTTTTCTGCTCCTCCAGTTCTGGATTCTCATTGATAGATGAATGAAATGTCTGCTCTGGTCACCCACTGTTTCAAATTGAGCTCAGCCTTAGTCAAGGGTTCTTAGGGCCTCAGAGGTCATGCAGGGTTTCCCTCCACCCTCCCTCCTGGGAAGGGTGATGCAGGCCCCACTCTGTGTGGGCAGCCCCAGGTCCAGCATGGCCCTGACATGCAGGATACCAAGTAGACGTGATGTAAGACTTGGTGCATCAGTCTGCCAGCCCCCAGGTGCTGCCTTTTTTTTTTTCTTAATTAATTAATTAATTAATTTGGGGCTGTGTTGGGTCTGCATTGCTGCACGGAGGCTTTCTCTAGTTGCGGCGAGTGGGGGCTTCTCATTGCGGTGGCTTCTCTTGTTGCAGAGCACAGGCTCTAAGCGCGTGGGCTTCAGCAGTTGTGGCTCACGGGTTCTAGAGCGCAGGCTCAGTAGTTGTGGTGCACGGGCTTAGTTGCTCCACAGCATGTGGGATCTTCCCGGACCAGGGCTCAAACCCGTGTCCCCTGCATTGGCAGGTGGATTCTTAACCACTGCGCCACCAGGGAAGTCTGGTGTTGCGTTCGTGAGGGCTGGTGGGGCCCTCTTGGGACTGGACGGATCCTTTGTTCCATCTGCACGGGTGTCCAAGCAGGTCTCAGAACAGCCCTTGGCCTCTGAGCATCCAGGCAGGCACCCACGTTCCTCCAGCTCAGGTTAGCCTTGGCCCCTCCATCCCCGTGGCCAATTACTGAGCTGATTGTGTCTTTACTCTTTAAAATTAAATCACTCTCTCCAGGTGGGCGAGAAGTTTACTTGTGAACTTGGTTAGGGTTAGGGGTTAGGGGTTAAGGGTTAGGGGTTAGGGTCAGGGTTAGGGCTAGGGCTAGGGCTAGGGGTTAGGGTTAGGCTTAGGGTTGGGTTAGGGTTAGGGGTTAGGTTTAGGGTTAGGGTTAGTGTTGGGGTAGGGTTAGGGTTAAGGTAGGGTTAGGGTTGGGTTAGGGTTAGGGTTTAGGGTTAGGGTGTCCAGCCTTACGTCCCATTCAGCTGTGAGTGTAGATGTGGTCAGTCCAGTTGCATCACAGCCCCTGATTGAATTTGGTAAGAATTCCTCTCTCTCTCACTGTCTTTCTTTTTTTATAATTAATTTTTATAGTGGGGTGTAGCTGATTTGCAATGTTGTGTTTCTTGGTGCTGTACATCCACCTGAGTCACTTACAGAGAGACATCAATAAATTCTTTTCTAGTTTCTAGTAGTCAGATAGATGTTTTTTTTCTGTGAATAGAGTGTGCTGAGTCCAGTTCCTTGAACAATGAGTATGTCTTGGCGATTACATTATTGGCGTATGGAACGGTATCTGTGCCAATTTCAACCTCCTGGTTTATGCATCACCTCACCACACTTTTCCCCTTAAGCAGCCATCAGTGTGTTTTGTAAATGTGTGATGGTGTTCGGTTTGTAATTCAGTTCATGGTTGGCGATTTTTAGATTCCCTTTATAAGTGATATCTTATGATAAGTTTCTCTTGCTGTCTAACTTATTTCACTCTCAATGACCAAACATAAGTACCCCTGAGTTGCTGCAACTGGCCTCATTTCATTGATTTCAGGGCTGAGTAATATTCCGTTGTGCTTAAGTACCAAATTTTCTTTCACCATTTTTTCCTTCCAAGGACTATTAAGTTGTACCCAAGTCGAGGCTGTTGTAAACATAGCAGCAGTAAACGGGGTGCCTGCGTCCTGTGGATTTTTGGTTTTTCCAACATATAGGCCCATGAGTGGAAGCGCCCTATGCTTTGTAGCTCTGTTTTTTAGATGTTTTAGGAAACACAGCACACTTCTCCAGAGTGGCCGTTGGCAATTTACATTCCCCCCTTCAGCGTAACAAGGCTCCCTTTTCTCCTCTCCTTGTCCTGCGTATCTGGTTTTTACCCTTTGTGAGGATGGTCCTTTTTTCTGATTCGAAGTGATACCTCTTTGTAGTGTTGATTTGCATTGCCCGCTTCTTTGGTTGGCCAAAAAGGGCGTATGCGTTTTTCCTGAATATATTCTGGAAGTTAAATTTGAGAGACAGCTTTTTTTGTTTAATTGATTAATTAATTAATTTATTTTTGGCTGTGTTGGGTCTTCGTTTCTGTGTGAAGGCTTTCTCTAGTTGTGGCAAGCGGGGGCCACTCTTCATCGCGGTGCGCGGGCCTCTCCCTATCGCGGCCTCTCTTGTTGCGGAGCACAGGCTCCAGACGTGCAGGCTCAATAGTTGTGGCTCACGGGCCTAGTTGCTCCGCGGCATGTGGGATCTTCCCAGGTCAGGGCTCGAACCCGTGTCCCCTGCATTAGCAGGCAGATTCTCAACCACTGCGCCACCAGGGAAGCCCCTTGAATAGATTTGTATTTAAAATTTGTCTGTGGGGACTTCCCTTGTGACGCAGTGGTTAAGAGTCCGCCTGCCAATGCAGGGGACACGGGCTCGAGCCCTGGTCCGGGAAGATCTCACATGCCACAGAGCACCCAAGCCTGCGCGGCACAACTCCTGAAGCCTGCGCGCCTAGAGCCCATGCTCGCCCACAAGAGAAGCCACCGCAATGAGAAGCCTGTGCACCGCAATGAAGAGTAGCCCTGCTCGACGCAACTAGAGAAAGCCCACATGCAGCAACGAAGACCCAACGCAGCCAAACATAAATTAGAAACTACAATAAAATTTGCCTCTGAATAACTTTGAATGAATTTGGTATAAGTTGTAAAGTTTGCATCTACATTCACTTCATTCCAATTGGTTTCCAATTAATTGTTCCTTAACTACTTTTAGAAAGCTTTTGGGATAGAGACTCCATTTTAGTTTGAATGTCCAGTTTAATGGATTCAGCAGTCCTGTCAGTAGGGCACGCTGCCTCCAGTGACCTGTGAGGGAGGCGCGGCCTGCACTTCCTGCACTGACCACAGGGTGGCGCCGAGTTCGCCTCTCTGACCCACAGCGCATGCTCGTTCCCTGCGAACTGGATTGTGAGGTCAGCTGAGAGCAGTTGAGCCTCCTCAGGCGCTGGAGTGGGGGCGGAGGCCTTCGGGTAGGACGCCCGGCTCAGTGTCTCTGCTGAGAGGAGCTCGGTCTCTGTCTCCTTAGGACTCGCTGGGGTTTCGGCTTCAGGACAAAGTGGGGCTGCGTCCACGCTGACTAGGGAACTAGGGTTCCTGAGGATCCAGGTGATGCCTGAGGAAAAGGTGAAGAGATGGTGAGGAAAAGTGGGGAGAAGCTTCCTGTGGGCAACTGACCGTTGAGGGGGTGCGTCTTCGTGTGAGCGAGGGAGGGCTTGGCGTGGAAAGCTGGGTTTTTGTTCAGGTTTGTGTGCAGGGTAGCCATCGTGAGTTATGGCGCGTCCAGTTTTCCCAGCACCATTTATGGTGGGGAGTGTCGTGCTCCTTGGTGTGTACTTGGTCCCTGTGTCATAAATTCACCGACCCCGTCCGTGGGGGTTGAATTCTGGTCTCTCTGTCCTGTTCCTCTGGTCCCTCTGCCCGTTTTGAGCCAGTTCCACACTGTTTTGGTGACTGTAGCTTCTCAGCAGAGTGTGACGTCAGGGAGGGAGATGCCTCCAGCCCGTTCTCTTTTTTCAGGGTTTCTTTGGCTATTTGGGGTCCTTTGTGGTTCCCCACAGATATTAGGAGGATTTTCTCTATTTGGGGGGAAAATACCATGGAATTTTGGGAGGGATTGCATTCACTGTGTCCACTGCTTTGGGTAGCATGGATATTTTAACAACAGTAATTGTTCCATTCCATGAGAACAGGATATCTTTCCATTTATTGGTGTGTTTTGCAATGTCTTCATCAATGTCTTAAAGTTTTCAGTGTGCAGGTCTTTCACCTCCTTGGTTGACTTTATTCCCAGGTATTTTGTTCTTTTTGATGCAGTTGTAAATAGGGTTGCTTTCTTTCTCTTTCTGATGGTTCATTATTAGTGTTTAGAAATGCAACTGATTTCTGTGTATTGATTTTGCAACTTTACTGAATTTATTTATTAGTTCTAATAGTGTTTTTGTGGCATGAAGTGGAAAATTGGAATTCAAAAATCCCACTGTTTCTACCATATCCAGGTCGTCCACAACACGGAGGACAGCGGCTCCTAATATAACCTTCCCACGGTGCCTCTAAATGACATGTGGACTTTGGGTGAACTGGATCTGGGTAAGGCTTGGCTTCTATCTGGAAGTTTGATGTTTTCTCTGCTTTTCTGGCATGCTATTGACATACATGATGTTTTGAAAAGTAACTGACTTTCCAGTAATTTCAAATATACAACTTTACATACATAAAAACAAGTCTTGTACCTTGATTAAATATACTCCTAAATATTGATGTTGACATTATTACAAATGGAATTGTTCTCATAAATTCTTTTTCAGATTATTTTTTGCCAGCATATGCATATAAGATAGATTTTCATGAATTGATATTTTGTTCTATAACTTTGCTTATTAATTAGTTGATTAGCTCAAATAATTTCTTTGCTGATTATAGGTAGTTTCATATATAAGATGATGTGACCTATGTTCTGTGAAGAAACACGGTTTTAATTTTTCCATTCACCCATGGATGCCTTTTATTTCTTTCCTCAAGATTCTGGGTAGAACTTCCAGTACACTATTGAGTAACGGTGATGAAGGCCAGCTTCCTGGCCTTGTTCCTGATTTCAGGAGTAAATCTTTCAGTCTTTAACGTTGAGCATGATGTTTGCTGTGGCCTTTTGTACTACTCTTTTCCCTATTGAACAAATTTCCTTTTATTCCTGCTTTCTTGAGTGTTTTTCATGAAATAACACTGGATTTTCATTGTAGATTTTTTGCATGAATTGATATGGTTATGTGTTTTTACTTCACACCATTATTGTGGTTGAATACATTGCTTACTTTTAATATGTTGAGCAACCTGAAATTCCTGGTGTAGAGATACTTGCTTATGGCATTATCCATTTAAAGTTCTGTTGGTTTCATGTTGCTATTATTGTGTGATAGATTTTTACATTCATATTTGTAAGTTGTACTGGGGTAGTTTTCTTGTTTTTTTCCTCTATTTTTAAAATCTTTTTTAAAATAGTGGTTTTATTTCATTCTAATTATTTATTTATTTTGGCCACGTCCCATGGCTTGTGGGATCTTAGTTCCCCAGTCAGGGATCGAACCCGAGCCCTTGGCAGTGAAAGCACAGAGTCCTAACCACTGGGCCACCAGAGAATTCCCCAGTTTTCTTTTTCAAGATGTATTTGTATAATCTGATTAGACTTGGCTTGGTGTAAGTGGTTTGGAGGGTTAGCATTAGGGCTGGGGCTGGTGTGAGGGTTGGGGCTGTGTATGGTTTATGGTTGCTGTGATGGTTTAAGTTTTATGCTTAATGAGTTATTTATGGGTATGGTTAATGAATATATTTTATGGTTTGCTTATGGTTATGGTTTGGCTTATTGGTTAAGGTTTATGGTTTTGGTCTCAGGGTGTTAGGGTTCTGTGTTAGAGTGGGTGTTAGGGTATGGGTGAGAATTGGGGTACAGGTAGGATGCGGGTAGAGCATGGGTTAGGGTAAGGTACAGGTTTAGGGTACGGGTTAGGCTAAGGTTAGGTCAGGGCTTAGGGTCAGGATCAGAGTTTAGGGTTAGGGTCCATGTCAGGATTAGCGTCAAGGTTGAGCGAGGCCATTGTTTTCTGCTCCTCCAGTTCTGGATTCTCATTGATAGATGAATGAAATGTCTGCTCTGGTCACCCACTGTTTCAAATTGAGCTCAGCCTTAGTCAAGGGTTCTTAGGGCCTCAGAGGTCATGCAGGGTTTCCCTCCACCCTCCCTCCTGGGAAGGGTGATGCAGGCCCCACTCTGTGTGGGCAGCCCCAGGTCCAGCATGGCCCTGACATGCAGGATACCAAGTAGACGTGATGTAAGACTTGGTGCATCAGTCTGCCAGCCCCCAGGTGCTGCCTTTTTTTTTTTCTTAATTAATTAATTAATTAATTTGGGGCTGTGTTGGGTCTGCATTGCTGCACGGAGGCTTTCTCTAGTTGCGGCGAGTGGGGGCTTCTCATTGCGGTGGCTTCTCTTGTTGCAGAGCACAGGCTCTAAGCGCGTGGGCTTCAGCAGTTGTGGCTCACGGGTTCTAGAGCGCAGGCTCAGTAGTTGTGGTGCACGGGCTTAGTTGCTCCACAGCATGTGGGATCTTCCCGGACCAGGGCTCAAACCCGTGTCCCCTGCATTGGCAGGTGGATTCTTAACCACTGCGCCACCAGGGAAGTCTGGTGTTGCGTTCGTGAGGGCTGGTGGGGCCCTCTTGGGACTGGACGGATCCTTTGTTCCATCTGCACGGGTGTCCAAGCAGGTCTCAGAACAGCCCTTGGCCTCTGAGCATCCAGGCAGGCACCCACGTTCCTCCAGCTCAGGTTAGCCTTGGCCCCTCCATCCCCGTGGCCAATTACTGAGCTGATTGTGTCTTTACTCTTTAAAATTAAATCACTCTCTCCAGGTGGGCGAGAAGTTTACTTGTGAACTTGGTTAGGGTTAGGGGTTAGGGGTTAAGGGTTAGGGGTTAGGGTCAGGGTTAGGGCTAGGGCTAGGGCTAGGGGTTAGGGTTAGGCTTAGGGTTGGGTTAGGGTTAGGGGTTAGGTTTAGGGTTAGGGTTAGTGTTGGGGTAGGGTTAGGGTTAAGGTAGGGTTAGGGTTGGGTTAGGGTTAGGGTTTAGGGTTAGGGTGTCCAGCCTTACGTCCCATTCAGCTGTGAGTGTAGATGTGGTCAGTCCAGTTGCATCACAGCCCCTGATTGAATTTGGTAAGAATTCCTCTCTCTCTCACTGTCTTTCTTTTTTTATAATTAATTTTTATAGTGGGGTGTAGCTGATTTGCAATGTTGTGTTTCTTGGTGCTGTACATCCACCTGAGTCACTTACAGAGAGACATCAATAAATTCTTTTCTAGTTTCTAGTAGTCAGATAGATGTTTTTTTTCTGTGAATAGAGTGTGCTGAGTCCAGTTCCTTGAACAATGAGTATGTCTTGGCGATTACATTATTGGCGTATGGAACGGTATCTGTGCCAATTTCAACCTCCTGGTTTATGCATCACCTCACCACACTTTTCCCCTTAAGCAGCCATCAGTGTGTTTTGTAAATGTGTGATGGTGTTCAGTTTGTAATTCAGTTCATGGTTGGCGATTTTTAGATTCCCTTTATAAGTGATATCTTATGATAAGTTTCTCTTGCTGTCTAACTTATTTCACTCTCAATGACCAAACATAAGTACCCCTGAGTTGCTGCAACTGGCCTCATTTCATTGATTTCAGGGCTGAGTAATATTCCGTTGTGCTTAAGTACCAAATTTTCTTTCACCATTTTTTCCTTCCAAGGACTATTAAGTTGTACCCAAGTCGAGGCTGTTGTAAACATAGCAGCAGTAAACGGGGTGCCTGCGTCCTGTGGATTTTTGGTTTTTCCAACATATAGGCCCATGAGTGGAAGCGCCCTATGCTTTGTAGCTCTGTTTTTTAGATGTTTTAGGAAACACAGCACACTTCTCCAGAGTGGCCGTTGGCAATTTACATTCCCCCCTTCAGCGTAACAAGGCTCCCTTTTCTCCTCTCCTTGTCCTGCGTATCTGGTTTTTACCCTTTGTGAGGATGGTCCTTTTTTCTGATTCGAAGTGATACCTCTTTGTAGTGTTGATTTGCATTGCCCGCTTCTTTGGTTGGCCAAAAAGGGCGTATGCGTTTTTCCTGAATATATTCTGGAAGTTAAATTTGAGAGACAGCTTTTTTTGTTTAATTGATTAATTAATTAATTTATTTTTGGCTGTGTTGGGTCTTCGTTTCTGTGTGAAGGCTTTCTCTAGTTGTGGCAAGCGGGGGCCACTCTTCATCGCGGTGCGCGGGCCTCTCCCTATCGCGGCCTCTCTTGTTGCGGAGCACAGGCTCCAGACGTGCAGGCTCAATAGTTGTGGCTCACGGGCCTAGTTGCTCCGCGGCATGTGGGATCTTCCCAGGTCAGGGCTCGAACCCGTGTCCCCTGCATTAGCAGGCAGATTCTCAACCACTGCGCCACCAGGGAAGCCCCTTGAATAGATTTGTATTTAAAATTTGTCTGTGGGGACTTCCCTTGTGACGCAGTGGTTAAGAGTCCGCCTGCCAATGCAGGGGACACGGGCTCGAGCCCTGGTCCGGGAAGATCTCACATGCCACAGAGCACCCAAGCCTGCGCGGCACAACTCCTGAAGCCTGCGCGCCTAGAGCCCATGCTCGCCCACAAGAGAAGCCACCGCAATGAGAAGCCTGTGCACCGCAATGAAGAGTAGCCCTGCTCGACGCAACTAGAGAAAGCCCACATGCAGCAACGAAGACCCAACGCAGCCAAACATAAATTAGAAACTACAATAAAATTTGCCTCTGAATAACTTTGAATGAATTTGGTATAAGTTGTAAAGTTTGCATCTACATTCACTTCATTCCAATTGGTTTCCAATTAATTGTTCCTTAACTACTTTTAGAAAGCTTTTGGGATAGAGACTCCATTTTAGTTTGAATGTCCAGTTTAATGGATTCAGCAGTCCTGTCAGTAGGGCACGCTGCCTCCAGTGACCTGTGAGGGAGGCGCGGCCTGCACTTCCTGCACTGACCACAGGGTGGCGCCGAGTTCGCCTCTCTGACCCACAGCGCATGCTCGTTCCCTGCGAACTGGATTGTGAGGTCAGCTGAGAGCAGTTGAGCCTCCTCAGGCGCTGGAGTGGGGGCGGAGGCCTTCGGGTAGGACGCCCGGCTCAGTGTCTCTGCTGAGAGGAGCTCGGTCTCTGTCTCCTTAGGACTCGCTGGGGTTTCGGCTTCAGGACAAAGTGGGGCTGCGTCCACGCTGACTAGGGAACTAGGGTTCCTGAGGATCCAGGTGATGCCTGAGGAAAAGGTGAAGAGATGGTGAGGAAAAGTGGGGAGAAGCTTCCTGTGGGCAACTGACCGTTGAGGGGGTGCATCTTCGTGTGAGCGAGGGAGGGCTTGGCGTGGAAAGCTGGGTTTTTGTTCAGGTTTGTGTGCAGGGTAGCCATCGTGAGTTATGGCGCGTCCAGTTTTCCCAGCACCATTTATGGTGGGGAGTGTCGTGCTCCTTGGTGTGTACTTGGTCCCTGTGTCATAAATTCACCGACCCCGTCCGTGGGGGTTGAATTCTGGTCTCTCTGTCCTGTTCCTCTGGTCCCTCTGCCCGTTTTGAGCCAGTTCCACACTGTTTTGGTGACTGTAGCTTCTCAGCAGAGTGTGACGTCAGGGAGGGAGATGCCTCCAGCCCGTTCTCTTTTTTCAGGGTTTCTTTGGCTATTTGGGGTCCTTTGTGGTTCCCCACAGATATTAGGAGGATTTTCTCTATTTGGGGGGAAAATACCATGGAATTTTGGGAGGGATTGCATTCACTGTGTCCACTGCTTTGGGTAGCATGGATATTTTAACAACAGTAATTGTTCCATTCCATGAGAACAGGATATCTTTCCATTTATTGGTGTGTTTTGCAATGTCTTCATCAATGTCTTAAAGTTTTCAGTGTGCAGGTCTTTCACCTCCTTGGTTGACTTTATTCCCAGGTATTTTGTTCTTTTTGATGCAGTTGTAAATAGGGTTGCTTTCTTTCTCTTTCTGATGGTTCATTATTAGTGTTTAGAAATGCAACTGATTTCTGTGTATTGATTTTGCAACTTTACTGAATTTATTTATTAGTTCTAATAGTGTTTTTGTGGCATGAAGTGGAAAATTGGAATTCAAAAATCCCACTGTTTCTACCATATCCAGGTCGTCCACAACACGGAGGACAGCGGCTCCTAATATAACCTTCCCACGGTGCCTCTAAATGACATGTGGACTTTGGGTGAACTGGATCTGGGTAAGGCTTGGCTTCTATCTGGAAGTTTGATGTTTTCTCTGCTTTTCTGGCATGCTATTGACATACATGATGTTTTGAAAAGTAACTGACTTTCCAGTAATTTCAAATATACAACTTTACATACATAAAAACAAGTCTTGTACCTTGATTAAATATACTCCTAAATATTGATGTTGACATTATTACAAATGGAATTGTTCTCATAAATTCTTTTTCAGATTATTTTTTGCCAGCATATGCATATAAGATAGATTTTCATGAATTGATATTTTGTTCTATAACTTTGCTTATTAATTAGTTGATTAGCTCAAATAATTTCTTTGCTGATTATAGGTAGTTTCATATATAAGATGATGTGACCTATGTTCTGTGAAGAAACACGGTTTTAATTTTTCCATTCACCCATGGATGCCTTTTATTTCTTTCCTCAAGATTCTGGGTAGAACTTCCAGTACACTATTGAGTAACGGTGATGAAGGCCAGCTTCCTGGCCTTGTTCCTGATTTCAGGAGTAAATCTTTCAGTCTTTAACGTTGAGCATGATGTTTGCTGTGGCCTTTTGTACTACTCTTTTCCCTATTGAACAAATTTCCTTTTATTCCTGCTTTCTTGAGTGTTTTTCATGAAATAACACTGGATTTTCATTGTAGATTTTTTGCATGAATTGATATGGTTATGTGTTTTTACTTCACACCATTATTGTGGTTGAATACATTGCTTACTTTTAATATGTTGAGCAACCTGAAATTCCTGGTGTAGAGATACTTGCTTATGGCATTATCCATTTAAAGTTCTGTTGGTTTCATGTTGCTATTATTGTGTGATAGATTTTTACATTCATATTTGTAAGTTGTACTGGGGTAGTTTTCTTGTTTTTTTCCTCTATTTTTAAAATCTTTTTTAAAATAGTGGTTTTATTTCATTCTAATTATTTATTTATTTTGGCCACGTCCCATGGCTTGTGGGATCTTAGTTCCCCAGTCAGGGATCGAACCCGAGCCCTTGGCAGTGAAAGCACAGAGTCCTAACCACTGGGCCACCAGAGAATTCCCCAGTTTTCTTTTTCAAGATGTATTTGTATAATCTGATTAGACTTGGCTTGGTGTAAGTGGTTTGGAGGGTTAGCATTAGGGCTGGGGCTGGTGTGAGGGTTGGGGCTGTGTATGGTTTATGGTTGCTGTGATGGTTTAAGTTTTATGCTTAATGAGTTATTTATGGGTATGGTTAATGAATATATTTTATGGTTTGCTTATGGTTATGGTTTGGCTTATTGGTTAAGGTTTATGGTTTTGGTCTCAGGGTGTTAGGGTTCTGTGTTAGAGTGGGTGTTAGGGTATGGGTGAGAATTGGGGTACAGGTAGGATGCGGGTAGAGCATGGGTTAGGGTAAGGTACAGGTTTAGGGTACGGGTTAGGCTAAGGTTAGGTCAGGGCTTAGGGTCAGGATCAGAGTTTAGGGTTAGGGTCCATGTCAGGATTAGCGTCAAGGTTGAGCGAGGCCATTGTTTTCTGCTCCTCCAGTTCTGGATTCTCATTGATAGATGAATGAAATGTCTGCTCTGGTCACCCACTGTTTCAAATTGAGCTCAGCCTTAGTCAAGGGTTCTTAGGGCCTCAGAGGTCATGCAGGGTTTCCCTCCACCCTCCCTCCTGGGAAGGGTGATGCAGGCCCCACTCTGTGTGGGCAGCCCCAGGTCCAGCATGGCCCTGACATGCAGGATACCAAGTAGACGTGATGTAAGACTTGGTGCATCAGTCTGCCAGCCCCCAGGTGCTGCCTTTTTTTTTTTCTTAATTAATTAATTAATTAATTTGGGGCTGTGTTGGGTCTGCATTGCTGCACGGAGGCTTTCTCTAGTTGCGGCGAGTGGGGGCTTCTCATTGCGGTGGCTTCTCTTGTTGCAGAGCACAGGCTCTAAGCGCGTGGGCTTCAGCAGTTGTGGCTCACGGGTTCTAGAGCGCAGGCTCAGTAGTTGTGGTGCACGGGCTTAGTTGCTCCACAGCATGTGGGATCTTCCCGGACCAGGGCTCAAACCCGTGTCCCCTGCATTGGCAGGTGGATTCTTAACCACTGCGCCACCAGGGAAGTCTGGTGTTGCGTTCGTGAGGGCTGGTGGGGCCCTCTTGGGACTGGACGGATCCTTTGTTCCATCTGCACGGGTGTCCAAGCAGGTCTCAGAACAGCCCTTGGCCTCTGAGCATCCAGGCAGGCACCCACGTTCCTCCAGCTCAGGTTAGCCTTGGCCCCTCCATCCCCGTGGCCAATTACTGAGCTGATTGTGTCTTTACTCTTTAAAATTAAATCACTCTCTCCAGGTGGGCGAGAAGTTTACTTGTGAACTTGGTTAGGGTTAGGGGTTAGGGGTTAAGGGTTAGGGGTTAGGGTCAGGGTTAGGGCTAGGGCTAGGGCTAGGGGTTAGGGTTAGGCTTAGGGTTGGGTTAGGGTTAGGGGTTAGGTTTAGGGTTAGGGTTAGTGTTGGGGTAGGGTTAGGGTTAAGGTAGGGTTAGGGTTGGGTTAGGGTTAGGGTTTAGGGTTAGGGTGTCCAGCCTTACGTCCCATTCAGCTGTGAGTGTAGATGTGGTCAGTCCAGTTGCATCACAGCCCCTGATTGAATTTGGTAAGAATTCCTCTCTCTCTCACTGTCTTTCTTTTTTTATAATTAATTTTTATAGTGGGGTGTAGCTGATTTGCAATGTTGTGTTTCTTGGTGCTGTACATCCACCTGAGTCACTTACAGAGAGACATCAATAAATTCTTTTCTAGTTTCTAGTAGTCAGATAGATGTTTTTTTTCTGTGAATAGAGTGTGCTGAGTCCAGTTCCTTGAACAATGAGTATGTCTTGGCGATTACATTATTGGCGTATGGAACGGTATCTGTGCCAATTTCAACCTCCTGGTTTATGCATCACCTCACCACACTTTTCCCCTTAAGCAGCCATCAGTGTGTTTTGTAAATGTGTGATGGTGTTCGGTTTGTAATTCAGTTCATGGTTGGCGATTTTTAGATTCCCTTTATAAGTGATATCTTATGATAAGTTTCTCTTGCTGTCTAACTTATTTCACTCTCAATGACCAAACATAAGTACCCCTGAGTTGCTGCAACTGGCCTCATTTCATTGATTTCAGGGCTGAGTAATATTCCGTTGTGCTTAAGTACCAAATTTTCTTTCACCATTTTTTCCTTCCAAGGACTATTAAGTTGTACCCAAGTCGAGGCTGTTGTAAACATAGCAGCAGTAAACGGGGTGCCTGCGTCCTGTGGATTTTTGGTTTTTCCAACATATAGGCCCATGAGTGGAAGCGCCCTATGCTTTGTAGCTCTGTTTTTTAGATGTTTTAGGAAACACAGCACACTTCTCCAGAGTGGCCGTTGGCAATTTACATTCCCCCCTTCAGCGTAACAAGGCTCCCTTTTCTCCTCTCCTTGTCCTGCGTATCTGGTTTTTACCCTTTGTGAGGATGGTCCTTTTTTCTGATTCGAAGTGATACCTCTTTGTAGTGTTGATTTGCATTGCCCGCTTCTTTGGTTGGCCAAAAAGGGCGTATGCGTTTTTCCTGAATATATTCTGGAAGTTAAATTTGAGAGACAGCTTTTTTTGTTTAATTGATTAATTAATTAATTTATTTTTGGCTGTGTTGGGTCTTCGTTTCTGTGTGAAGGCTTTCTCTAGTTGTGGCAAGCGGGGGCCACTCTTCATCGCGGTGCGCGGGCCTCTCCCTATCGCGGCCTCTCTTGTTGCGGAGCACAGGCTCCAGACGTGCAGGCTCAATAGTTGTGGCTCACGGGCCTAGTTGCTCCGCGGCATGTGGGATCTTCCCAGGTCAGGGCTCGAACCCGTGTCCCCTGCATTAGCAGGCAGATTCTCAACCACTGCGCCACCAGGGAAGCCCCTTGAATAGATTTGTATTTAAAATTTGTCTGTGGGGACTTCCCTTGTGACGCAGTGGTTAAGAGTCCGCCTGCCAATGCAGGGGACACGGGCTCGAGCCCTGGTCCGGGAAGATCTCACATGCCACAGAGCACCCAAGCCTGCGCGGCACAACTCCTGAAGCCTGCGCGCCTAGAGCCCATGCTCGCCCACAAGAGAAGCCACCGCAATGAGAAGCCTGTGCACCGCAATGAAGAGTAGCCCTGCTCGACGCAACTAGAGAAAGCCCACATGCAGCAACGAAGACCCAACGCAGCCAAACATAAATTAGAAACTACAATAAAATTTGCCTCTGAATAACTTTGAATGAATTTGGTATAAGTTGTAAAGTTTGCATCTATATTCACTTCATTCCAATTGGTTTCCAATTAATTGTTCCTTAACTACTTTTAGAAAGCTTTTGGGATAGAGACTCCATTTTAGTTTGAATGTCCAGTTTAATGGATTCAGCAGTCCTGTCAGTAGGGCACGCTGCCTCCAGTGACCTGTGAGGGAGGCGCGGCCTGCACTTCCTGCACTGACCACAGGGTGGCGCCGAGTTCGCCTCTCTGACCCACAGCGCATGCTCGTTCCCTGCGAACTGGATTGTGAGGTCAGCTGAGAGCAGTTGAGCCTCCTCAGGCGCTGGAGTGGGGGCGGAGGCCTTCGGGTAGGACGCCCGGCTCAGTGTCTCTGCTGAGAGGAGCTCGGTCTCTGTCTCCTTAGGACTCGCTGGGGTTTCGGCTTCAGGACAAAGTGGGGCTGCGTCCACGCTGACTAGGGAACTAGGGTTCCTGAGGATCCAGGTGATGCCTGAGGAAAAGGTGAAGAGATGGTGAGGAAAAGTGGGGAGAAGCTTCCTGTGGGCAACTGACCGTTGAGGGGGTGCATCTTCGTGTGAGCGAGGGAGGGCTTGGCGTGGAAAGCTGGGTTTTTGTTCAGGTTTGTGTGCAGGGTAGCCATCGTGAGTTATGGCGCGTCCAGTTTTCCCAGCACCATTTATGGTGGGGAGTGTCGTGCTCCTTGGTGTGTACTTGGTCCCTGTGTCATAAATTCACCGACCCCGTCCGTGGGGGTTGAATTCTGGTCTCTCTGTCCTGTTCCTCTGGTCCCTCTGCCCGTTTTGAGCCAGTTCCACACTGTTTTGGTGACTGTAGCTTCTCAGCAGAGTGTGACGTCAGGGAGGGAGATGCCTCCAGCCCGTTCTCTTTTTTCAGGGTTTCTTTGGCTATTTGGGGTCCTTTGTGGTTCCCCACAGATATTAGGAGGATTTTCTCTATTTGGGGGGAAAATACCATGGAATTTTGGGAGGGATTGCATTCACTGTGTCCACTGCTTTGGGTAGCATGGATATTTTAACAACAGTAATTGTTCCATTCCATGAGAACAGGATATCTTTCCATTTATTGGTGTGTTTTGCAATGTCTTCATCAATGTCTTAAAGTTTTCAGTGTGCAGGTCTTTCACCTCCTTGGTTGACTTTATTCCCAGGTATTTTGTTCTTTTTGATGCAGTTGTAAATAGGGTTGCTTTCTTTCTCTTTCTGATGGTTCATTATTAGTGTTTAGAAATGCAACTGATTTCTGTGTATTGATTTTGCAACTTTACTGAATTTATTTATTAGTTCTAATAGTGTTTTTGTGGCATGAAGTGGAAAATTGGAATTCAAAAATCCCACTGTTTCTACCATATCCAGGTCGTCCACAACACGGAGGACAGCGGCTCCTAATATAACCTTCCCACGGTGCCTCTAAATGACATGTGGACTTTGGGTGAACTGGATCTGGGTAAGGCTTGGCTTCTATCTGGAAGTTTGATGTTTTCTCTGCTTTTCTGGCATGCTATTGACATACATGATGTTTTGAAAAGTAACTGACTTTCCAGTAATTTCAAATATACAACTTTACATACATAAAAACAAGTCTTGTACCTTGATTAAATATACTCCTAAATATTGATGTTGACATTATTACAAATGGAATTGTTCTCATAAATTCTTTTTCAGATTATTTTTTGCCAGCATATGCATATAAGATAGATTTTCATGAATTGATATTTTGTTCTATAACTTTGCTTATTAATTAGTTGATTAGCTCAAATAATTTCTTTGCTGATTATAGGTAGTTTCATATATAAGATGATGTGACCTATGTTCTGTGAAGAAACACGGTTTTAATTTTTCCATTCACCCATGGATGCCTTTTATTTCTTTCCTCAAGATTCTGGGTAGAACTTCCAGTACACTATTGAGTAACGGTGATGAAGGCCAGCTTCCTGGCCTTGTTCCTGATTTCAGGAGTAAATCTTTCAGTCTTTAACGTTGAGCATGATGTTTGCTGTGGCCTTTTGTACTACTCTTTTCCCTATTGAACAAATTTCCTTTTATTCCTGCTTTCTTGAGTGTTTTTCATGAAATAACACTGGATTTTCATTGTAGATTTTTTGCATGAATTGATATGGTTATGTGTTTTTACTTCACACCATTATTGTGGTTGAATACATTGCTTACTTTTAATATGTTGAGCAACCTGAAATTCCTGGTGTAGAGATACTTGCTTATGGCATTATCCATTTAAAGTTCTGTTGGTTTCATGTTGCTATTATTGTGTGATAGATTTTTACATTCATATTTGTAAGTTGTACTGGGGTAGTTTTCTTGTTTTTTTCCTCTATTTTTAAAATCTTTTTTAAAATAGTGGTTTTATTTCATTCTAATTATTTATTTATTTTGGCCACGTCCCATGGCTTGTGGGATCTTAGTTCCCCAGTCAGGGATCGAACCCGAGCCCTTGGCAGTGAAAGCACAGAGTCCTAACCACTGGGCCACCAGAGAATTCCCCAGTTTTCTTTTTCAAGATGTATTTGTATAATCTGATTAGACTTGGCTTGGTGTAAGTGGTTTGGAGGGTTAGCATTAGGGCTGGGGCTGGTGTGAGGGTTGGGGCTGTGTATGGTTTATGGTTGCTGTGATGGTTTAAGTTTTATGCTTAATGAGTTATTTATGGGTATGGTTAATGAATATATTTTATGGTTTGCTTATGGTTATGGTTTGGCTTATTGGTTAAGGTTTATGGTTTTGGTCTCAGGGTGTTAGGGTTCTGTGTTAGAGTGGGTGTTAGGGTATGGGTGAGAATTGGGGTACAGGTAGGATGCGGGTAGAGCATGGGTTAG
Organism: Balaenoptera physalus; assembly: GCF_965194825.1. Classification (NCBI taxonomy): domain Eukaryota; kingdom Metazoa; phylum Chordata; class Mammalia; order Artiodactyla; family Balaenopteridae; genus Balaenoptera; species Balaenoptera physalus. Next base: position 39,793 of record NW_028125427.1, read on the forward strand.
GGTAAGGTACAGGTTTAGGGTACGGGTTAGGCTAAGGTTAGGTCAGGGCTTAGGGTCAGGATCAGAGTTTAGGGTTAGGGTCCATGTCAGGATTAGCGTCAAGGTTGAGCGAGGCCATTGTTTTCTGCTCCTCCAGTTCTGGATTCTCATTGATAGATGAATGAAATGTCTGCTCTGGTCACCCACTGTTTCAAATTGAGCTCAGCCTTAGTCAAGGGTTCTTAGGGCCTCAGAGGTCATGCAGGGTTTCCCTCCACCCTCCCTCGTGGGAAGGGTGATGCAGGCCCCACTCTGTGTGGGCAGCCCCAGGTCCAGCATGGCCCTGACATGCAGGATACCAAGTAGACGTGATGTAAGACTTGGTGCATCAGTCTGCCAGCCCCCAGGTGCTGCCTTTTTTTTTTTCTTAATTAATTAATTAATTAATTTGGGGCTGTGTTGGGTCTGCATTGCTGCACGGAGGCTTTCTCTAGTTGCGGCGAGTGGGGGCTTCTCATTGCGGTGGCTTCTCTTGTTGCAGAGCACAGGCTCTAAGCGCGTGGGCTTCAGCAGTTGTGGCTCACGGGTTCTAGAGCGCAGGCTCAGTAGTTGTGGTGCACGGGCTTAGTTGCTCCACAGCATGTGGGATCTTCCCGGACCAGGGCTCAAACCCGTGTCCCCTGCATTGGCAGGTGGATTCTTAACCACTGCGCCACCAGGGAAGTCTGGTGTTGCGTTCGTGAGGGCTGGTGGGGCCCTCTTGGGACTGGACGGATCCTTTGTTCCATCTGCACGGGTGTCCAAGCAGGTCTCAGAACAGCCCTTGGCCTCTGAGCATCCAGGCAGGCACCCACGTTCCTCCAGCTCAGGTTAGCCTTGGCCCCTCCATCCCCGTGGCCAATTACTGAGCTGATTGTGTCTTTACTCTTTAAAATTAAATCACTCTCTCCAGGTGGGCGAGAAGTTTACTTGTGAACTTGGTTAGGGTTAGGGGTTAGGGGTTAAGGGTTAGGGGTTAGGGTCAGGGTTAGGGCTAGGGCTAGGGCTAGGGGTTAGGGTTAGGCTTAGGGTTGGGTTAGGGTTAGGGGTTAGGTTTAGGGTTAGGGTTAGTGTTGGGGTAGGGTTAGGGTTAAGGTAGGGTTAGGGTTGGGTTAGGGTTAGGGTTTAGGGTTAGGGTGTCCAGCCTTACGTCCCATTCAGCTGTGAGTGTAGATGTGGTCAGTCCAGTTGCATCACAGCCCCTGATTGAATTTGGTAAGAATTCCTCTCTCTCTCACTGTCTTTCTTTTTTTATAATTAATTTTTATAGTGGGGTGTAGCTGATTTGCAATGTTGTGTTTCTTGGTGCTGTACATCCACCTGAGTCACTTACAGAGAGACATCAATAAATTCTTTTCTAGTTTCTAGTAGTCAGATAGATGTTTTTTTTCTGTGAATAGAGTGTGCTGAGTCCAGTTCCTTGAACAATGAGTATGTCTTGGCGATTACATTATTGGCGTATGGAACGGTATCTGTGCCAATTTCAACCTCCTGGTTTATGCATCACCTCACCACACTTTTCCCCTTAAGCAGCCATCAGTGTGTTTTGTAAATGTGTGATGGTGTTCGGTTTGTAATTCAGTTCATGGTTGGCGATTTTTAGATTCCCTTTATAAGTGATATCTTATGATAAGTTTCTCTTGCTGTCTAACTTATTTCACTCTCAATGACCAAACATAAGTACCCCTGAGTTGCTGCAACTGGCCTCATTTCATTGATTTCAGGGCTGAGTAATATTCCGTTGTGCTTAAGTACCAAATTTTCTTTCACCATTTTTTCCTTCCAAGGACTATTAAGTTGTACCCAAGTCGAGGCTGTTGTAAACATAGCAGCAGTAAACGGGGTGCCTGCGTCCTGTGGATTTTTGGTTTTTCCAACATATAGGCCCATGAGTGGAAGCGCCCTATGCTTTGTAGCTCTGTTTTTTAGATGTATTAGGAAACACAGCACACTTCTCCAGAGTGGCCGTTGGCAATTTACATTCCCCCCTTCAGCGTAACAAGGCTCCCTTTTCTCCTCTCCTTGTCCTGCGTATCTGGTTTTTACCCTTTGTGAGGATGGTCCTTTTTTCTGATTCGAAGTGATACCTCTTTGTAGTGTTGATTTGCATTGCCCGCTTCTTTGGTTGGCCAAAAAGGGCATATGCGTTTTTCCTGAATATATTCTGGAAGTTAAATTTGAGAGACAGCTTTTTTTGTTTAATTGATTAATTAATTAATTTATTTTTGGCTGTGTTGGGTCTTCGTTTCTGTGTGAAGGCTTTCTCTATTTGTGGCAAGCGGGGGCCACTCTTCATCGCGGTGCACGGGCCTCTCCCTATCGCGGCCTCTCTTGTTGCGGAGCACAGGCTCCAGACATGCAGGCTCAATAGTTGTGGCTCACGGGCCTAGTAGCTCCGCGGCATGTGGGATCTTCCCAGGTCAGGGCTCGAACCCGTGTCCCCTGCATTAGCAGGCAGATTCTCAACCACTGTGCCACCAGGGAAGCCCCTTGAATAGTTTTGTATTTAAAATTTGTCTGTGGGGACTTCCCTGGTGACGCAGCGGTTAAGAGTCTGCCTGCCAATGCAGGGGACACGGGCTCGAGCCCTGGTCCAGGAAGATCCCACATGCCGCAGAGCACCCAAGCCTGCGCGGCACAACTACTGAAGCCTGCGCGCCTAGAGCCCATGCTCGCCCACAAGATAAGCCACCGCAATGAGAAGTCCGTGCACCACAACGAAGAGTAGCCCCGCTCGACGCAACTAGAGAAAGCCCACATGCAGCAACGAAGACCCAACGCAGCCAAACGTAAATTAGAAACTACAATAAAATTTGCCTCTGAATAACTTTGAGTGAATTTGGTATAAGTTGTAAAGTTTGCATCTACATTCACTTCATTCCAAATGGTTTCCAATTAATTGTTCCTTAACTACTTTTAGAAAGCTTTTGGGATAGAGACTCCATTTTAGTTTGAATGTCCAGTTTAATGGATATCAGCAGTCCTGTCAGTAGGGCACGCTGCCTCCAGTGACCTGTGAGGGAGGCGCGGCCTGCACTTCCTGCACTGACCACAGGGTGGCGCCGAGTTCTCCTCTCTGACCCACAGCGCATGCTCCTTCCCTGCGAACTCGATTGTGAGGTCAGCTGAGAGCAGTTGAGCCTCCTCAGGCGCGGGGGCGGTGGCGGAGGCTTTCTGGTAGGACGCCCGGCTCAGTGTCTCTGCTGAGAGGAGCTCGGTCTCCGTCTCCTTAGGACTCGCTGGGGTTTCGGCTTCAGGACAAAGTGGGGCTGCGTCCACGCTGACTAGGGAACTAGGTTTCCTGAGGACCCAGGTGATGCCTGAGGAAAAGGTGAAGAGACGGTGAGGAAAAGTGGGGAGAAACTTCCTGTGGGCGACTGACCGTTGAGGGGGTCCGTCTTCGTGTGAGCGAGGGAGGGCTTGGCGTGGAAAGCTGGGTTTTTGTTCAGGTTTGTGTGCAGGGTAGCCAGCATGAGTTATGGGGCGTCCAGTTTTCCCAGCACCATTTATGGTGGGGAGTGTCATGCTCCTTGGTGTGTCCTTGGTCCCTGTGTCATAAATTCACCGACCCCGTCCGTGGGGGTTGAATTCTGGTCTCTCTGTCCTGTTCCTCTGGTCCCTGTGCCCGTTTTGAGCCATTTCCACACTGTTTTGGTGACTGTAGCTTCTCAGCAGAGTGTGACGTCAGGGAGGGAGATGCCTCCAGCCCGTTCTCTTTTTTCAGGGTTTCTTTGGCTATTTGGGGTCCTTTGTGGTTCCCCACAGATATTAGGAGGATTTTCTCTATTTGGGGGGAAAATACCATGGAATTTTGGGAGGGATTGCATTCACTGTGTCCACTGCTTTGGGTAGCATGGATATTTTAACAACAGTAATTGTTCCATTCCATGAGAACAGGATATCTTTCCATTTATTGGTGTGTTTTGCAATGTCTTCATCAATGTCTTAAAGTTTTCAGTGTGCAGGTCTTTCACCTCCTTGGTTGACTTTATTCCCAGGTATTTTGTTCTTTTTGATGCAGTTGTAAATAGGGTTGCTTTCTTTCTCTTTCTGATGGTTCATTATTAGTGTTTAGAAATGCAACTGATTTCTGTGTATTGATTTTGCAACTTTACTGAATTTATTTATTAGTTCTAATAGTGTTTTTGTGGCATGAAGTGGAAAATTGGAATTCAAAAATCCCACTGTTTCTACCATATCCAGGTCGTCCACAACACGGAGGACAGCGGCTCCTAATATAACCTTCCCACGGTGCCTCTAAATGACATGTGGACTTTGGGTGAACTGGATCTGGGTAAGGCTTGGCTTCTATCTGGAAGTTTGATGTTTTCTCTGCTTTTCTGGCATGCTATTGACATACATGATGTTTTGAAAAGTAACTGACTTTCCAGTAATTTCAAATATACAACTTTACATACATAAAAACAAGTCTTGTACCTTGATTAAATATACTCCTAAATATTGATGTTGACATTATTACAAATGGAATTGTTCTCATAAATTCTTTTTCAGATTATTTTTTGCCAGCATATGCATATAAGATAGATTTTCATGAATTGATATTTTGTTCTATAACTTTGCTTATTAATTAGTTGATTAGCTCAAATAATTTCTTTGCTGATTATAGGTAGTTTCATATATAAGATGATGTGACCTATGTTCTGTGAAGAAACACGGTTTTAATTTTTCCATTCACCCATGGATGCCTTTTATTTCTTTCCTCAAGATTCTGGGTAGAACTTCCAGTACACTATTGAGTAACGGTGATGAAGGGCAGCTTCCTGGCCTTGTTCCTGATTTCAGGAGTAAATCTTTCAGTCTTTAACGTTGAGCATGATGTTTGCTGTGGCCTTTTGTACTACTCTTTTCCCTATTGAACAAATTTCCTTTTATTCCTGCTTTCTTGAGTGTTTTTCATGAAATAACATTGGATTTTCATTGTAGATTTTTTGCATTAATTGATATGGTTATGTGTTTTTACTTCACACCATTATTGTGGTTGAATACATTGCTTACTTTTAATATGTTGAGCAACCTGAAATTCCTGGTGTAGAGATACTTGCTTATGGCATTATCCATTTAAAGTTCTGTTGGTTTCATGTTGCTATTATTGTGTGATAGATTTTTACATTCATATTTGTAAGTTGTACTGGGGTAGTTTTCTTGTTTTTTTCCTCTATTTTTAAAATCTTTTTTAAAATAGTGGTTTTATTTCATTCTAATTATTTATTTATTTTGGCCACGTCCCATGGCTTGTGGGATCTTAGTTCCCCAGTCAGGGATCGAACCCGAGCCCTTGGCAGTGAAAGCACAGAGTCCTAACCACTGGGCCACCAGAGAATTCCCCAGTTTTCTTTTTCAAGATGTATTTGTATAATCTGATTAGACTTGGCTTGGTGTAAGTGGTTTGGAGGGTTAGCATTAGGGCTGGGGCTGGTGTGAGGGTTGGGGCTGTGTATGGTTTATGGTTGCTGTTATGGTTTAAGTTTTATGCTTAATGAGTTATTTATGGGTATGGTTAATGAATATATTTTATGGTTTGCTTATGGTTATGGTTTGGCTTATTGGTTAAGGTTTATGGTTTTGGTCTCAGGGTGTTAGGGTTCTGTGTTAGAGTGGGTGTTAGGGTATGGGTGAGAATTGGGGTACAGGTAGGATGCGGGTAGAGCATGGGTTAGGGTAAGGTACAGGTTTAGGGTACGGGTTAGGCTAAGGTTAGGTCAGGGCTTAGGGTCAGGATCAGAGTTTAGGGTTAGGGTCCATGTCAGGATTAGCGTCAAGGTTGAGCGAGGCCATTGTTTTCTGCTCCTCCAGTTCTGGATTCTCATTGATAGATGAATGAAATGTCTGCTCTGGTCACCCACTGTTTCAAATTGAGCTCAGCCTTAGTCAAGGGTTCTTAGGGCCTCAGAGGTCATGCAGGGTTTCCCTCCACCCTCCCTCGTGGGAAGGGTGATGCAGGCCCCACTCTGTGTGGGCAGCCCCAGGTCCAGCATGGCCCTGACATGCAGGATACTAAGTAGACGTGATGTAAGACTTGGTGCATCAGTCTGCCAGCCCCCAGGTGCTGCCTTTTTTTTTTCTTAATTAATTAATTAATTAATTTGGGGCTGTGTTGGGTCTGCATTGCTGCACGGAGGCTTTCTCTAGTTGCGGCGAGTGGGGGCTTCTCATTGCGGTGGCTTCTCTTGTTGCAGAGCACAGGCTCTAAGCGCGTGGGCTTCAGCAGTTGTGGCTCGCGGGTTCTAGAGCGCAGGCTCAGTAGTTGTGGTGCACGGGCTTAGTTGCTCCACAGCATGTGGGATCTTCCCGGACCAGGGCTCAAACCCGTGTCCCCTGCATTGGCAGGTGGATTCTTAACCACTGCGCCACCAGGGAAGTCTGGTGTTGCGTTCGTGAGGGCTGGTGGGGCCCTCTTGGGACTGGACGGATCCTTTGTTCCATCTGCACGGGTGTCCAAGCAGGTCTCAGAACAGCCCTTGGCCTCTGAGCATCCAGGCAGGCACCCACGTTCCTCCAGCTCAGGTTAGCCTTGGCCCCTCCATCCCCGTGGCCAATTACTGAGCTGATTGTGTCTTTACTCTTTAAAATTAAATCACTCTCTCCAGGTGGGCGAGAAGTTTACTTGTGAACTTGGTTAGGGTTAGGGGTTAGGGGTTAAGGGTTAGGAGTTAGGGTCAGGGTTAGGGCTAGGGCTAGGGCTAGGGGTTAGGGTTAGGCTTAGGGTTGGGTTAGGGTTAGGGGTTAGGTTTAGGGTTAGGGTTAGTGTTGGGGTAGGGTTAGGGTTAAGGTAGGGTTAGGGTTGGGTTAGGGTTAGGGTTTAGGGTTAGGGTGTCCAGCCTTACATCCCATTCAGCTGTGAGTGTAGATGTGGTCAGTCCAGTTGTATCACAGCCCCTGATTGAATTTTGTAAGAATTCCTCTCTCTCTCACTGTCCTTCTTTTTTTATAATTAATTGTTAGAGTGGGGTGTAGCTGATTTACAATGTTGTGTTTCTTGGTGCTGTACATCCACCTGAGTCACTTACAGAGAGACATCAATAAATTCTTTTCTAGTTTCTAGTAGTCAGATAGATGTTTTTTTCTGTGAATAGAGTGTGCTGAGTCCAGTTCCTTGAACAATGAGTATGTCTTGGCGATTACATTATTGGCGTATGGAACGGTATCTGTGCCAATTTCAACCTCCTGGTTTATGCATCACCGCACCACACTTTTCCCCTTAAGCAGCCATCAGTGTGTTTTGTAAATGTGTGATGGTGTTCGGTTTGTAATTCAGTTCATGGTTGGCGATTTTTAGATTTCCTTTATAAGTGATATCTTATGATAAGTTTCTCTTGCTGTCTAACTTATTTCACTCTCAATGACCAAACATAAGTCCCCCTGAGTTGCTGCAACTGGCCTCATTTCATTGATTTCAGGGCTGAGTAATATTCCGTTGTGCTTAAGTACCAAATTTTCTTTCACCATTTTTTCCTTCCAAGGACTATTAAGTTGTACCCAAGTCGAGGCTGTTGTAAACATAGCAGCAGTAAACGGGGTGCCTGCGTCCTGTGGATTTTTGGTTTTTCCAACATATAGGCCCATGAGTGGAAGCGCCCTATGCTTTGTAGCTCTGTTTTTTAGATGTATTAGGAAACACAGCACACTTCTCCAGAGTGGCCGTTGGCAATTTACATTCCCCCCTTCAGCGTAACAAGGCTCCCTTTTCTCCTCTCCTTGTCCTGCGTATCTGGTTTTTACCCTTTGTGAGGATGGTCCTTTTTTCTGATTCGAAGTGATACCTCTTTGTAGTGTTGATTTGCATTGCCCGCTTCTTTGGTTGGCCAAAAAGGGCATATGCGTTTTTCCTGAATATATTCTGGAAGTTAAATTTGAGAGACAGCTTTTTTTGTTTAATTGATTAATTAATTAATTTATTTTTGGCTGTGTTGGGTCTTCGTTTCTGTGTGAAGGCTTTCTCTATTTGTGGCAAGCGGGGGCCACTCTTCATCGCGGTGCACGGGCCTCTCCCTATCGCGGCCTCTCTTGTTGCGGAGCACAGGCTCCAGACATGCAGGCTCAATAGTTGTGGCTCACGGGCCTAGTAGCTCCGCGGCATGTGGGATCTTCCCAGGTCAGGGCTTGAACCCGTGTCCCCTGCATTAGCAGGCAGATTCTCAACCACTGTGCCACCAGGGAAGCCCCTTGAATAGTTTTGTATTTAAAATTTGTCTGTGGGGACTTCCCTGGTGACGCAGCGGTTAAGAGTCTGCCTGCCAATGCAGGGGACACGGGCTCGAGCCCTGGTCCAGGAAGATCCCACATGCCGCAGAGCACCCAAGCCTGCGCGGCACAACTACTGAAGCCTGCGCGCCTAGAGCCCATGCTCGCCCACAAGAGAAGCCACCGCAATGAGAAGCCCGTGCACCGCAATGAAGAGTAGCCCCGCTGGACGCAACTAGAGAAAGCCCACATGCAGCAACGAAGACCCAACGCAGCCAAACGTAAATTAGAAACTACAATAAAATTTGCCTCTGAATAACTTTGAGTGAATTTGGTATAAGTTGTAAAGTTTGCATCTACATTCACTTCATTCCAAATGGTTTCCAATTAATTGTTCCTTAACTACTTTTAGAAAGCTTTTGGGATAGAGACTCCATTTTAGTTTGAATGTCCAGTTTAATGGATATCAGCAGTCCTGTCAGTAGGGCACGCTGCCTCCAGTGACCTGTGAGGGAGGCGCGGCCTGCACTTCCTGCACTGACCACAGGGTGGCGCCGAGTTCTCCTCTCTGACCCACAGCGCATGCTCCTTCCCTGCGAACTCGATTGTGAGGTCAGCTGAGAGCAGTTGAGCCTCCTCAGGCGCGGGGGCGGTGGCGGAGGCTTTCCGGTAGGACGCCCGGCTCAGTGTCTCTGCTGAGAGGAGCTCGGTCTCCGTCTCCTTAGGACTCGCTGGGGTTTCGGCTTCAGGACAAAGTGGGGCTGCGTCCACGCTGACTAGGGAACTAGGTTTCCTGAGGACCCAGGTGATGCCTGAGGAAAAGGTGAAGAGACGGTGAGGAAAAGTGGGGAGAAACTTCCTGTGGGCGACTGACCGTTGAGGGGGTCCGTCTTCGTGTGAGCGAGGGAGGGCTTGGCGTGGAAAGCTGGGTTTTTGTTCAGGTTTGTGTGCAGGGTAGCCAGCATGAGTTATGGGGCGTCCAGTTTTCCCAGCACCATTTATGGTGGGGAGTGTCATGCTCCTTGGTGTGTCCTTGGTCCCTGTGTCATAAATTCACCGACCCCGTCCGTGGGGGTTGAATTCTGGTCTCTCTGTCCTGTTCCTCTGGTCCCTGTGCCCGTTTTGAGCCAGTTCCACACTGTTTTGGTGACTGTAGCTTCTCAGCAGAGTGTGACGTCAGGGAGGGAGATGCCTCCAGCCCGTTCTCTTTTTTCAGGGTTTCTTTGGCTATTTGGGGTCCTTTGTGGTTCCCCACAGATATTAGGAGGATTTGCTCTATTTGGGGGGAAAATACCATGGAATTTTGGGAGGGATTGCATTCACTGTGTCCACTGCGTTGGGTAGCATGGATATTTTAACAACATTAATTGTTCCATTCCATGAGAACAGGATATCTTTCCATTTATTGGTGTGTTTTGCAATGTCTTCATCAATGTCTTAAAGTTTTCAGTGTGCAGATCTTTCACCTCCTTGGTTGACTTTATTCCCAGGTATTTTGTTCTTTTTGATGCAGTTGTAAATAGGGTTGCTTTCTTTCTCTTTCTGATGGTTCATTATTAGTGTTTAGAAATGCAACTGATTTCTGTGTGTTGATTTTGCAACTTTACTGAATTTATTTATTAGTTCTAATAGTGTTTTTGTGGCATGAAGTGGAAAATTGGAATTCAAAAATCCCACTGTTTCTACCATATCCAGGTCGTCCACAACACGGAGGACAGCGGCTCCTAATATAACCTTCCCACGGTGCCTCTAAATGACATGTGGACTTTGGGTGAACTGGATCTGGGTAAGGCTTGGCTTCTATCTGGAAGTTTGATGTTTTCTCTGCTTTTCTGGCATGCTATTGACATACATGATGTTTTGAAAAGTAATTGACTTTCCAGTAACTTCAAACATACAACTTTACATACATAAAAACAAGTCTTGTACCTTGATTAAATATACTCCTAAATATTGATGTTGACATTATTACAAATGGAATTATTCTCATAAATTCTTTTTCAGATTATTTTTTGCCAGCATATGCATATAAGATAGATTTTCATGAATTGATATTTTGTTCTATAACTTTGCTTATTAATTAGTTGATTAGCTCAAATAATTTCTTTGCTGATTATAGGTAGTTTCATATATAAGATGATGTGACCTATGTTCTGTGAAGAAACACGGTTTTAATTTTTCCATTCACCCATGGATGCCTTTTATTTCTTTCCTCAAGATTCTGGGTAGAACTTCCAGTACACTATTGAGTAACGGTGATGAAGGGCAGCTTCCTGGCCTTGTTCCTGATTTCAGGAGTAAATCTTTCAGTCTTTAACGTTGAGCATGATGTTTGCTGTGGCCTTTTGTACTACTCTTTTCCCTATTGAACAAATTTCCTTTTATTCCTGCTTTCTTGAGTGTTTTTCATGAAATAACATTGGATTTTCATTGTAGATTTTTTGCATTAATTGATATGGTTATGTGTTTTTACTTCACACCATTATTGTGGTTGAATACATTGCTTACTTTTAATATGTTGAGCAACCTGAAATTCCTGGTGTAGAGATACTTGCTTATGGCATTATCCATTTAAAGTTCTGTTGGTTTCATGTTGCTATTATTGTGTGATAGATTTTTACATTCATATTTGTAAGTTGTACTGGGGTAGTTTTCTTGTTTTTTTCCTCTATTTTTAAAATCTTTTTTAAAATAGTGGTTTTATTTCATTCTAATTATTTATTTATTTTGGCCACGTCCCATGGCTTGTGGGATCTTAGTTCCCCAGTCAGGGATCGAACCCGAGCCCTTGGCAGTGAAAGCACAGAGTCCTAACCACTGGGCCACCAGAGAATTCCCCAGTTTTCTTTTTCAAGATGTATTTGTATAATCTGATTAGACTTGGCTTGGTGTAAGTGGTTTGGAGGGTTAGCATTAGGGCTGGGGCTGGTGTGAGGGTTGGGGCTGTGTATGGTTTATGGTTGCTGTTATGGTTTAAGTTTTATGCTTAATGAGTTATTTATGGGTATGGTTAATGAATATATTTTATGGTTTGCTTATGGTTATGGTTTGGCTTATTGGTTAAGGTTTATGGTTTTGGTCTCAGGGTGTTAGGGTTCTGTGTTAGAGTGGGTGTTAGGGTATGGGTGAGAATTGGGGTACAGGTAGGATGCGGGTAGAGCATGGGTTAGGGTAAGGTACAGGTTTAGGGTACGGGTTAGGCTAAGGTTAGGTCAGGGCTTAGGGTCAGGATCAGAGTTTAGGGTTAGGGTCCATGTCAGGATTAGCGTCAAGGTTGAGCGAGGCCATTGTTTTCTGCTCCTCCAGTTCTGGATTCTCATTGATAGATGAATGAAATGTCTGCTCTGGTCACCCACTGTTTCAAATTGAGCTCAGCCTTAGTCAAGGGTTCTTAGGGCCTCAGAGGTCATGCAGGGTTTCCCTCCACCCTCCCTCCTGGGAAGGGTGATGCAGGCCCCACTCTGTGTGGGCAGCCCCAGGTCCAGCATGGCCCTGACATGCAGGATACTAAGTAGACGTGATGTAAGACTTGGTGCATCAGTCTGCCAGCCCCCAGGTGCTGCCTTTTTTTTTTTCTTAATTAATTAATTAATTAATTTGGGGCTGTGTTGGGTCTGCATTGCTGCACGGAGGCTTTCTCTAGTTGTGGCGAGTGGGGGCTTCTCATTGCGGTGGCTTCTCTTGTTGCAGAGCACAGGCTCTAAACGCGTGGGCTTCAGCAGTTGTGGCTCACGGGTTCTAGAGCGCAGGCTCAGTAGTTGTGGTGCACGGGCTTAGTTGCTCCACAGCATGTGGGATCTTCCCGGACCAGGGCTCAAACCCGTGTCCCCTGCATTGGCAGGTGGATTCTTAACCACTGCGCCACCAGGGAAGTCTGGTGTTGCGTTCGTGAGGGCTGGTGGGGCCCTCTTGGGACTGGACGGATCCTTTGTTCCATCTGCACGGGTGTCCAAGCAGGTCTCAGAACATCCCTTGGCCTCTGAGCATCCAGGCAGGCACCCACGTTCCTCCAGCTCAGGTTAGCCTTGGCCCCTCCATCCCCGTGGCCAATTACTGAGCTGATTGTGTCTTTACTCTTTAAAATTAAATCACTCTCTCCAGGTGGGCGAGAAGTTTACTTGTGAACTTGGTTAGGGTTAGGGGTTAGGGGTTAAGGGTTAGGGGTTAGGGTCAGGGTTAGGGCTAGGGCTAGGGCTAGGGGTTAGGGTTAGGCTTAGGGTTGGGTTAGGGCTAGTGGTTAGGTTTAGGGTTAGGGTTAGTGTTGGGGTAGGGTTAGGGTTAAGGTAGGGTTAGGGTTGGGTTAGGGTTAGGGTTTAGGGTTAGGGTGTCCAGCCTTACGTCCCATTCAGCTGTGAGTGTAGATGTGGTCAGTCCAGTTGCATCACAGCCCCTGATTGAATTTGGTAAGAATTCCTCTCTCTCTCACTGTCTTTCTTTTTTTATAATTAATTTTTATAGTGGGGTGTAGCTGATTTGCAATGTTGTGTTTCTTGGTGCTGTACATCCACCTGAGTCACTTACAGAGAGACAGCAATAAATTCTTTTCTAGTTTCTAGTAGTCAGATAGATGTTTTTTTTCTGTGATTAGAGTGTGCTGAGTCCAGTTCCTTGAACAATGAGTATGTCTTGGCGATTACATTATTGGCGTATGGAACGGTATCTGTGCCAATTTTAACCTCCTGGTTTATGCATCACCGCACCACACTTTTCCCCTTAAGCAGCCATCAGTGTGTTTTGTAAATGTGTGATGGTGTTCGGTTTGTAATTCAGTTCATGGTTGGCGATTTTTAGATTCCCTTTATAAGTGATATCTTATGATAAGTTTCTCTTGCTGTCTAACTTATTTCACTCTCAATGACCAAACATAAGTCCCCCTGAGTTGCTGCAACTGGCCTCATTTCATTGATTTCAGGGCTGAGTAATATTCCGTTGTGCTTAAGTACCAAATTTTCTTTCACCATTTTTTCCTTCCAAGGACTATTAAGTTGTACCCAAGTCGAGGCTGTTGTAAACATAGCAGCAGTAAACGGGGTGCCTGCGTCCTGTGGATTTTTGGTTTTTCCAACATATAGGCCCATGAGTGGAAGCGCCCTATGCTTTGTAGCTCTGTTTTTTAGATGTATTAGGAAACACAGCACACTTCTCCAGAGTGGCCGTTGGCAATTTACATTCCCCCCTTCAGCGTAACAAGGCTCCCTTTTCTCCTCTCCTTGTCCTGCGTATCTGGTTTTTACCCTTTGTGAGGATGGTCCTTTTTTCTGATTCGAAGTGATACCTCTTTGTAGTGTTGATTTGCATTGCCCGCTTCTTTGGTTGGCCAAAAAGGGCGTATGCGTTTTTCCTGAATATATTCTGGAAGTTAAATTTGAGAGACAGCTTTTTTTGTTTAATTGATTAATTAATTAATTTATTTTTGGCTGTGTTGGGTCTTCGTTTCTGTGTGAAGGCTTTCTCTAGTTGTGGCAAGCGGGGGCCACTCTTCATCGCGGTGCGCGGGCCTCTCCCTATCGTGGCCTCTCTTGTTGCGGAGCACAGGCTCCAGACGTGCAGGCTCAATAGTTGTGGCTCACGGGCCTAGTTGCTCCGCGGCATGTGGGATCTTCCCAGGTCAGGGCTCGAACCCGTGTCCCCTGCATTAGCAGGGAGATTCTCAACCACTGCGCCACCAGGTAAGCCCCTTGAATAGTTTTGTATTTAAAATTTGTCTGTGGGGACTTCCCTGGTGACGCAGTGGTTAAGAGTCCGCCTGCCAATGCAGGGGACACGGGCTCGAGCCCTGGTCCGGGAAGATCTCACATGCCACAGAGCACCCAAGCCTGCGCGGCACAACTCCTGAAGCCTGCGCGCCTAGAGCCCATGCTCGCCCACAAGAGAAGCCACCGCAATGAGAAGCCTGTGCACCGCAATGAAGAGTAGCCCTGCTCGACGCAACTAGAGAAAGCCCACATGCAGCAACGAAGACCCAACGCAGCCAAACATAAATTAGAAACTACAATAAAATTTGCCTCTGAATAACTTTGAATGAATTTGGTATAAGTTGTAAAGTTTGCATCTACATTCACTTCATTCCAATTGGTTTCCAATTAATTGTTCCTTAACTACTTTTAGAAAGCTTTTGGGATAGAGACTCCATTTTAGTTTGAATGTCCAGTTTAATGGATTCAGCAGTCCTGTCAGTAGGGCACGCTGCCTCCAGTGACCTGTGAGGGAGGCGCGGCCTGCACTTCCTGCACTGACCACAGGGTGGCGCCGAGTTCGCCTCTCTGACCCACAGCGCATGCTCGTTCCCTGCGAACTGGATTGTGAGGTCAGCTGAGAGCAGTTGAGCCTCCTCAGGCGCTGGAGTGGGGGCGGAGGCCTTCGGGTAGGACGCCCGGCTCAGTGTCTCTGCTGAGAGGAGCTCGGTCTCTGTCTCCTTAGGACTCGCTGGGGTTTCGGCTTCAGGACAAAGTGGGGCTGCGTCCACGCTGACTAGGGAACTAGGGTTCCTGAGGATCCAGGTGATGCCTGAGGAAAAGGTGAAGAGACGGTGAGGAAAAGTGGGGAGAAGCTTCCTGTGGGCAACTGACCGTTGAGGGGGTGCGTCTTCGTGTGAGCGAGGGAGGGCTTGGCGTGGAAAGCTGGGTTTTTGTTCAGGTTTGTGTGCAGGGTAGCCATCGTGAGTTATGGCGCGTCCAGTTTTCCCAGCACCATTTATGGTGGGGAGTGTCGTGCTCCTTGATGTGTACTTGGTCCCTGTGTCATAAATTCACCGACCCCGTCCGTGGGGGTTGAATTCTGGTCTCTCTGTCCTGTTCCTCTGGTCCCTGTGCCCGTTTTGAGCCAGTTCCACACTGTTTTGGTGACTGTAGCTTCTCAGCAGAGTGTGACGTCAGGGAGGGAGATGCCTCCAGCCCGTTCTCTTTTTTCAGGGTTTCTTTGGCTATTTGGGGTCCTTTGTGGTTCCCCACAGATATTAGGAGGATTTGCTCTATTTGGGGGGAAAATACCATGGAATTTTGGGAGGGATTGCATTCACTGTGTCCACTGCTTTGGGTAGCATGGATATTTTAACAACAGTAATTGTTCCATTCCATGAGAACAGGATATCTTTCCATTTATTGGTGTGTTTTGCAATGTCTTCATCAATGTCTTAAAGTTCTCAGTGTGCAGGTCTTTCACCTCCTTGGTTGACTTTATTCCCAGGTATTTTGTTCTTTTTGATGCAGTTGTAAATAGGGTTGCTTTCTTTCTCTTTCTGATGGTTCATTATTAGTGTTTAGAAATGCAACTGATTTCTGTGTATTGATTTTGCAACTTTACTGAATTTATTTATTAGTTCTAATAGTGTTTTTGTGGCATGAAGTGGAAAATTGGAATTCAAAAATCCCACTGTTTCTACCATATCCAGGTCGTCCACAACACGGAGGACAGCGGCTCCTAATATAACCTTCCCACGGTGCCTCTAAATGACATGTGGACTTTGGGTGAACTGGATCTGGGTAAGGCTTGGCTTCTATCTGGAAGTTTGATGTTTTCTCTGCTTTTCTGGCATGCTATTGACATACATGATGTTTTGAAAAGTAATTGACTTTCCAGTAATTTCAAACATACAACTTTACATACATAAAAACAAGTCTTGTACCTTGATTAAATATACTCCTAAATATTGATGTTGACATTATTACAAATGGAATTGTTCTCATAAATTCTTTTTCAGATTATTTTTTGCCAGCGTATGCATATAAGATAGATTTTCATGAATTGATATTTTGTTCTATAACTTTGCTTATTAATTAGTTGATTAGCTCAAATAATTTCTTTGCTGATTATAGGTAGTTTCATATATAAGATGATGTGACCTATGTTCTGTGAAGAAACACGGTTTTAATTTTTCCATTCACCCATGGATGCCTTTTATTTCTTTCCTCAAGATTCTGGGTAGAACTTCCAGTACACTATTGAGTAACGGTGATGAAGGGCAGCTTCCTGGCCTTGTTCCTGATTTCAGGAGTAAATCTTTCAGTCTTTAACGTTGAGCATGATGTTTGCTGTGGCCTTTTGTACTACTCTTTTCCCTATTGAACAAATTTCCTTTTATTCCTGCTTTCTTGAGTGTTTTTCATGAAATAACACTGGATTTTCATTGTAGATTTTTTGCATGAATTGATATGGTTATGTGTTTTTACTTCACACCATTATTGTGGTTGAATACATTGCTTACTTTTAATATGTTGAGCAACCTGAAATTCCTGGTGTAGAGATACTTGCTTATGGCATTATCCATTTAAAGTTCTGTTGGTTTCATGTTGCTATTATTGTGTGATAGATTTTTACATTCATATTTGTAAGTTGTACTGGGGTAGTTTTCTTGTTTTTTTCCTCTATTTTTAAAATCTTTTTTAAAATAGTGGTTTTATTTCATTCTAATTATTTATTTATTTTGGCCACGTCCCATGGCTTGTGGGATCTTAGTTCCCCAGTCAGGGATCGAACCCGAGCCCTTGGCAGTGAAAGCACAGAGTCCTAACCACTGGGCCACCAGAGAATTCCCCAGTTTTCTTTTTCAAGATGTATTTGTATAATCTGATTAGACTTGGCTTGGTGTAAGTGGTTTGGAGGGTTAGCATTAGGGCTGGGGCTGGTGTGAGGGTTGGGGCTGTGTATGGTTTATGGTTGCTGTTATGGTTTAAGTTTTATGCTTAATGAGTTATTTATGGGTATGGTTAATGAATATATTTTATGGTTTGCTTATGGTTATGGTTTGGCTTATTGGTTAAGGTTTATGGTTTTGGTCTCAGGGTGTTAGGGTTCTGTGTTAGAGTGGGTGTTAGGGTATGGGTGAGAATTGGGGTACAGGTAGGATGCGGGTAGAGCATGGGTTAGGGTAAGGTACAGGTTTAGGGTACGGGTTAGGCTAAGGTTAGGTCAGGGCTTAGGGTCAGGATCAGAGTTTAGGGTTAGGGTCCATGTCAGGATTAGCGTCAAGGTTGAGCGAGGCCATTGTTTTCTGCTCCTCCAGTTCTGGATTCTCATTGATAGATGAATGAAATGTCTGCTCTGGTCACCCACTGTTTCAAATTGAGCTCAGCCTTAGTCAAGGGTTCTTAGGGCCTCAGAGGTCATGCAGGGTTTCCCTCCACCCTCCCTCGTGGGAAGGGTGATGCAGGCCCCACTCTGTGTGGGCAGCCCCAGGTCCAGCATGGCCCTGACATGCAGGATACCAAGTAGACGTGATGTAAGACTTGGTGCATCAGTCTGCCAGCCCCCAGGTGCTGCCTTTTTTTTTTCTTAATTAATTAATTAATTAATTTGGGGCTGTGTTGGGTCTGCATTGCTGCACGGAGGCTTTCTCTAGTTGCGGCGAGTGGGGGCTTCTCATTGCGGTGGCTTCTCTTGTTGCAGAGCACAGGCTCTAAGCGCGTGGGCTTCAGCAGTTGTGGCTCACGGGTTCTAGAGCGCAGGCTCAGTAGTTGTGGTGCACGGGCTTAGTTGCTCCACAGCATGTGGGATCTTCCCGGACCAGGGCTCAAACCCGTGTCCCCTGCATTGGCAGGTGGATTCTTAACCACTGCGCCACCAGGGAAGTCTGGTGTTGCGTTCGTGAGGGCTGGTGGGGCCCTCTTGGGACTGGACGGATCCTTTGTTCCATCTGCACGGGTGTCCAAGCAGGTCTCAGAACAGCCCTTGGCCTCTGAGCATCCAGGCAGGCACCCACGTTCCTCCAGCTCAGGTTAGCCTTGGCCCCTCCATCCCCGTGGCCAATTACTGAGCTGATTGTGTCTTTACTCTTTAAAATTAAATCACTCTCTCCAGGTGGGCGAGAAGTTTACTTGTGAACTTGGTTAGGGTTAGGGGTTAGGGGTTAAGGGTTAGGGGTTAGGGTCAGGGTTAGGGCTAGGGCTAGGGCTAGGGGTTAGGGTTAGGCTTAGGGTTGGGTTAGGGTTAGGGGTTAGGTTTAGGGTTAGGGTTAGTGTTGGGGTAGGGTTAGGGTTAAGGTAGGGTTAGGGTTGGGTTAGGGTTAGGGTTTAGGGTTAGGGTGTCCAGCCTTACGTCCCATTCAGCTGTGAGTGTAGATGTGGTCAGTCCAGTTGCATCACAGCCCCTGATTGAATTTGGTAAGAATTCCTCTCTCTCTCACTGTCTTTCTTTTTTTATAATTAATTTTTATAGTGGGGTGTAGCTGATTTGCAATGTTGTGTTTCTTGGTGCTGTACATCCACCTGAGTCACTTACAGAGAGACATCAATAAATTCTTTTCTAGTTTCTAGTAGTCAGATAGATGTTTTTTTTCTGTGAATAGAGTGTGCTGAGTCCAGTTCCTTGAACAATGAGTATGTCTTGGCGATTACATTATTGGCGTATGGAACGGTATCTGTGCCAATTTCAACCTCCTGGTTTATGCATCACCTCACCACACTTTTCCCCTTAAGCAGCCATCAGTGTGTTTTGTAAATGTGTGATGGTGTTCGGTTTGTAATTCAGTTCATGGTTGGCGATTTTTAGATTCCCTTTATAAGTGATATCTTATGATAAGTTTCTCTTGCTGTCTAACTTATTTCACTCTCAATGACCAAACATAAGTACCCCTGAGTTGCTGCAACTGGCCTCATTTCATTGATTTCAGGGCTGAGTAATATTCCGTTGTGCTTAAGTACCAAATTTTCTTTCACCATTTTTTCCTTCCAAGGACTATTAAGTTGTACCCAAGTCGAGGCTGTTGTAAACATAGCAGCAGTAAACGGGGTGCCTGCGTCCTGTGGATTTTTGGTTTTTCCAACATATAGGCCCATGAGTGGAAGCGCCCTATGCTTTGTAGCTCTGTTTTTTAGATGTTTTAGGAAACACAGCACACTTCTCCAGAATGGCCGTTGGCAATTTACATTCCCCCCTTCAGCGTAACAAGGCTCCCTTTTCTCCTCTCCTTGTCCTGCGTATCTGGTTTTTACCCTTTGTGAGGATGGTCCTTTTTTCTGATTCGAAGTGATACCTCTTTGTAGTGTTGATTTGCATTGCCCGCTTCTTTGGTTGGCCAAAAAGGGCGTATGCGTTTTTCCTGAATATATTCTGGAAGTTAAATTTGAGAGACAGCTTTTTTTGTTTAATTGATTAATTAATTAATTTATTTTTGGCTGTGTTGGGTCTTCGTTTCTGTGTGAAGGCTTTCTCTAGTTGTGGCAAGCGGGGCCACTCTTCATCGCGGTGCGCGGGCCTCTCCCTATCGCGGCCTCTCTTGTTGCGGAGCACAGGCTCCAGACGTGCAGGCTCAATAGTTGTGGCTCACGGGCCTAGTTGCTCCGCGGCATGTGGGATCTTCCCAGGTCAGGGCTCGAACCCGTGTCCCCTGCATTAGCAGGCAGATTCTCAACCACTGCGCCACCAGGGAAGCCCCTTGAATAGATTTGTATTTAAAATTTGTCTGTGGGGACTTCCCTTGTGACGCAGTGGTTAAGAGTCCGCCTGCCAATGCAGGGGACACGGGCTCGAGCCCTGGTCCGGGAAGATCTCACATGCCACAGAGCACCCAAGCCTGCGCGGCACAACTCCTGAAGCCTGCGCGCCTAGAGCCCATGCTCGCCCACAAGAGAAGCCACCGCAATGAGAAGCCTGTGCACCGCAATGAAGAGTAGCCCTGCTCGACGCAACTAGAGAAAGCCCACATGCAGCAACGAAGACCCAACGCAGCCAAACATAAATTAGAAACTACAATAAAATTTGCCTCTGAATAACTTTGAATGAATTTGGTATAAGTTGTAAAGTTTGCATCTACATTCACTTCATTCCAATTGGTTTCCAATTAATTGTTCCTTAACTACTTTTAGAAAGCTTTTGGGATAGAGACTCCATTTTAGTTTGAATGTCCAGTTTAATGGATTCAGCAGTCCTGTCAGTAGGGCACGCTGCCTCCAGTGACCTGTGAGGGAGGCGCGGCCTGCACTTCCTGCACTGACCACAGGGTGGCGCCGAGTTCGCCTCTCTGACCCACAGCGCATGCTCGTTCCCTGCGAACTGGATTGTGAGGTCAGCTGAGAGCAGTTGAGCCTCCTCAGGCGCTGGAGTGGGGGCGGAGGCCTTCGGGTAGGACGCCCGGCTCAGTGTCTCTGCTGAGAGGAGCTCGGTCTCTGTCTCCTTAGGACTCGCTGGGGTTTCGGCTTCAGGACAAAGTGGGGCTGCGTCCACGCTGACTAGGGAACTAGGGTTCCTGAGGACCCAGGTGATGCCTGAGGAAAAGGTGAAGAGATGGTGAGGAAAAGTGGGGAGAAGCTTCCTGTGGGCAACTGACCGTTGAGGGGGTGCGTCTTCGTGTGAGCGAGGGAGGGCTTGGCGTGGAAAGCTGGGTTTTTGTTCAGGTTTGTGTGCAGGGTAGCCATCGTGAGTTATGGCGCGTCCAGTTTTCCCAGCACCATTTATGGTGGGGAGTGTCGTGCTCCTTGGTGTGTACTTGGTCCCTGTGTCATAAATTCACCGACTCCGTCCGTGGGGGTTGAATTCTGGTCTCTCTGTCCTGTTCCTCTGGTCCCTCTGCCCGTTTTGAGCCAGTTCCACACTGTTTTGGTGACTGTAGCTTCTCAGCAGAGTGTGACGTCAGGGAGGGAGATGCCTCCAGCCCGTTCTCTTTTTTCAGGGTTTCTTTGGCTATTTGGGGTCCTTTGTGGTTCCCCACAGATATTAGGAGGATTTTCTCTATTTGGGGGGAAAATACCATGGAATTTTGGGAGGGATTGCATTCACTGTGTCCACTGCTTTGGGTAGCATGGATATTTTAACAACAGTAATTGTTCCATTCCATGAGAACAGGATATCTTTCCATTTATTGGTGTGTTTTGCAATGTCTTCATCAATGTCTTAAAGTTTTCAGTGTGCAGGTCTTTCACCTCCTTGGTTGACTTTATTCCCAGGTATTTTGTTCTTTTTGATGCAGTTGTAAATAGGGTTGCTTTCTTTCTCTTTCTGATGGTTCATTATTAGTGTTTAGAAATGCAACTGATTTCTGTGTATTGATTTTGCAACTTTACTGAATTTATTTATTAGTTCTAATAGTGTTTTTGTGGCATGAAGTGGAAAATTGGAATTCAAAAATCCCACTGTTTCTACCATATCCAGGTCGTCCACAACACGGAGGACAGCGGCTCCTAATATAACCTTCCCACGGTGCCTCTAAATGACATGTGGACTTTGGGTGAACTGGATCTGGGTAAGGCTTGGCTTCTATCTGGAAGTTTGATGTTTTCTCTGCTTTTCTGGCATGCTATTGACATACATGATGTTTTGAAAAGTAACTGACTTTCCAGTAATTTCAAATATACAACTTTACATACATAAAAACAAGTCTTGTACCTTGATTAAATATACTCCTAAATATTGATGTTGACATTATTACAAATGGAATTGTTCTCATAAATTCTTTTTCAGATTATTTTTTGCCAGCATATGCATATAAGATAGATTTTCATGAATTGATATTTTGTTCTATAACTTTGCTTATTAATTAGTTGATTAGCTCAAATAATTTCTTTGCTGATTATAGGTAGTTTCATATATAAGATGATGTGACCTATGTTCTGTGAAGAAACACGGTTTTAATTTTTCCATTCACCCATGGATGCCTTTTATTTCTTTCCTCAAGATTCTGGGTAGAACTTCCAGTACACTATTGAGTAACGGTGATGAAGGGCAGCTTCCTGGTCTTGTTCCTGATTTCAGGAGTAAATCTTTCAGTCTTTAACGTTGAGCATGATGTTTGCTGTGGCCTTTTGTACTACTCTTTTCCCTATTGAACAAATTTCCTTTTATTCCTGCTTTCTTGAGTGTTTTTCATGAAATAACATTGGATTTTCATTGTAGATTTTTTGCATTAATTGATATGGTTATGTGTTTTTACTTCACACCATTATTGTGGTTGAATACATTGCTTACTTTTAATATGTTGAGCAACCTGAAATTCCTGGTGTAGAGATACTTGCTTATGGCATTATCCATTTAAAGTTCTGTTGGTTTCATGTTGCTATTATTGTGTGATAGATTTTTACATTCATATTTGTAAGTTGTACTGGGGTAGTTTTCTTGTTTTTTTCCTCTATTTTTAAAATCTTTTTTAAAATAGTGGTTTTATTTCATTCTAATTATTTATTTATTTTGGCCACGTCCCATGGCTTGTGGGATCTTAGTTCCCCAGTCAGGGATCGAACCCGAGCCCTTGGCAGTGAAAGCACAGAGTCCTAACCACTGGGCCACCAGAGAATTCCCCAGTTTTCTTTTTCAAGATGTATTTGTATAATCTGATTAGACTTGGCTTGGTGTAAGTGGTTTGGAGGGTTAGCATTAGGGCTGGGGCTGGTGTGAGGGTTGGGGCTGTGTATGGTTTATGGTTGCTGTTATGGTTTAAGTTTTATGCTTAATGAGTTATTTATGGGTATGGTTAATGAATATATTTTATGGTTTGCTTATGGTTATGGTTTGGCTTATTGGTTAAGGTTTATGGTTTTGGTCTCAGGGTGTTAGGGTTCTGTGTTAGAGTGGGTGTTAGGGTATGGGTGAGAATTGGGGTACAGGTAGGATGCGGGTAGAGCATGGGTTAGGGTAAGGTACAGGTTTAGGGTACGGGTTAGGCTAAGGTTAGGTCAGGGCTTAGGGTCAGGATCAGAGTTTAGGGTTAGGGTCCATGTCAGGATTAGCGTCAAGGTTGAGCGAGGCCATTGTTTTCTGCTCCTCCAGTTCTGGATTCTCATTGATAGATGAATGAAATGTCTGCTCTGGTCACCCACTGTTTCAAATTGAGCTCAGCCTTAGTCAAGGGTTCTTAGGGCCTCAGAGGTCATGCAGGGTTTCCCTCCACCCTCCCTCGTGGGAAGGGTGATGCAGGCCCCACTCTGTGTGGGCAGCCCCAGGTCCAGCATGGCCCTGACATGCAGGATACTAAGTAGACGTGATGTAAGACTTGGTGCATCAGTCTGCCAGCCCCCAGGTGCTGCCTTTTTTTTTTTCTTAATTAATTAATTAATTAATTTGGGGCTGTGTTGGGTCTGCATTGCTGCACGGAGGCTTTCTCTAGTTGCGGCGAGTGGGGGCTTCTCATTGCGGTGGCCTCTCTTGTTGCAGAGCACAGGCTCTAAGCGCGTGGGCTTCAGCAGTTGTGGCTCGCGGGTTCTAGAGCGCAGGCTCAGTAGTTGTGGTGCACGGGCTTAGTTGCTCCACAGCATGTGGGATCTTCCCGGACCAGGGCTCAAACCCGTGTCCCCTGCATTGGCAGGTGGATTCTTAACCACTGCGCCACCAGGGAAGTCTGGTGTTGCGTTCGTGAGGGCTGGTGGGGCCCTCTTGGGACTGGACGGATCCTTTGTTCCATCTGCACGGGTGTCCAAGCAGGTCTCAGAACAGCCCTTGGCCTCTGAGCATCCAGGCAGGCACCCACGTTCCTCCAGCTCAGGTTAGCCTTGGCCCCTCCATCCCCGTGGCCAATTACTGAGCTGATTGTGTCTTTACTCTTTAAAATTAAATCACTCTCTCCAGGTGGGCGAGAAGTTTACTTGTGAACTTGGTTAGGGTTAGGGGTTAGGGGTTAAGGGTTAGGAGTTAGGGTCAGGGTTAGGGCTAGGGCTAGGGCTAGGGGTTAGGGTTAGGCTTAGGGTTGGGTTAGGGTTAGGGGTTAGGTTTAGGGTTAGGGTTAGTGTTGGGGTAGGGTTAGGGTTAAGGTAGGGTTAGGGTTGGGTTAGGGTTAGGGTTTAGGGTTAGGGTGTCCAGCCTTACATCCCATTCAGCTGTGAGTGTAGATGTGGTCAGTCCAGTTGTATCACAGCCCCTGATTGAATTTTGTAAGAATTCCTCTCTCTCTCACTGTCCTTCTTTTTTTATAATTAATTGTTAGAGTGGGGTGTAGCTGATTTACAATGTTGTGTTTCTTGGTGCTGTACATCCACCTGAGTCACTTACAGAGAGACATCAATAAATTCTTTTCTAGTTTCTAGTAGTCAGATAGATGTTTTTTTCTGTGAATAGAGTGTGCTGAGTCCAGTTCCTTGAACAATGAGTATGTCTTGGCGATTACATTATTGGCGTATGGAACGGTATCTGTGCCAATTTCAACCTCCTGGTTTATGCATCACCGCACCACACTTTTCCCCTTAAGCAGCCATCAGTGTGTTTTGTAAATGTGTGATGGTGTTCGGTTTGTAATTCAGTTCATGGTTGGCGATTTTTAGATTCCCTTTATAAGTGATATCTTATGATAAGTTTCTCTTGCTGTCTAACTTATTTCACTCTCAATGACCAAACATAAGTCCCCCTGAGTTGCTGCAACTGGCCTCATTTCATTGATTTCAGGGCTGAGTAATATTCCGTTGTGCTTAAGTACCAAATTTTCTTTCACCATTTTTTCCTTCCAAGGACTATTAAGTTGTACCCAAGTCGAGGCTGTTGTAAACATAGCAGCAGTAAACGGGGTGCCTGCGTCCTGTGGATTTTTGGTTTTTCCAACATATAGGCCCATGAGTGGAAGCGCCCTATGCTTTGTAGCTCTGTTTTTTAGATGTATTAGGAAACACAGCACACTTCTCCAGAGTGGCCGTTGGCAATTTACATTCCCCCCTTCAGCGTAACAAGGCTCCCTTTTCTCCTCTCCTTGTCCTGCGTATCTGGTTTTTACCCTTTGTGAGGATGGTCCTTTTTTCTGATTCGAAGTGATACCTCTTTGTAGTGTTGATTTGCATTGCCCGCTTCTTTGGTTGGCCAAAAAGGGCATATGCGTTTTTCCTGAATATATTCTGGAAGTTAAATTTGAGAGACAGCTTTTTTTGTTTAATTGATTAATTAATTAATTTATTTTTGGCTGTGTTGGGTCTTCGTTTCTGTGTGAAGGCTTTCTCTATTTGTGGCAAGCGGGGGCCACTCTTCATCGCGGTGCACGGGCCTCTCCCTATCGTGGCCTCTCTTGTTGCGGAGCACAGGCTCCAGACATGCAGGCTCAATAGTTGTGGCTCACGGGCCTAGTAGCTCCGCGGCATGTGGGATCTTCCCAGGTCAGGGCTCGAACCCGTGTCCCCTGCATTAGCAGGCAGATTCTCAACCACTGTGCCACCAGGGAAGCCCCTTGAATAGTTTTGTATTTAAAATTTGTCTGTGGGGACTTCCCTGGTGACGCAGCGGTTAAGAGTCTGCCTGCCAATGCAGGGGACACGGGCTCGAGCCCTGGTCCAGGAAGATCCCACATGCCGCAGAGCACCCAAGCCTGCGCGGCACAACTACTGAAGCCTGCGCGCCTAGAGCCCATGCTCGCCCACAAGATAAGCCACCGCAATGAGAAGTCCGTGCACCACAACGAAGAGTAGCCCCGCTCGACGCAACTAGAGAAAGCCCACATGCAGCAACGAAGACCCAACGCAGCCAAACGTAAATTAGAAACTACAATAAAATTTGCCTCTGAATAACTTTGAGTGAATTTGGTATAAGTTGTAAAGTTTGCATCTACATTCACTTCATTCCAAATGGTTTCCAATTAATTGTTCCTTAACTACTTTTAGAAAGCTTTTGGGATAGAGACTCCATTTTAGTTTGAATGTCCAGTTTAATGGATATCAGCAGTCCTGTCAGTAGGGCACGCTGCCTCCAGTGACCTGTGAGGGAGGCGCGGCCTGCACTTCCTGCACTGACCACAGGGTGGCGCCGAGTTCTCCTCTCTGACCCACAGCGCATGCTCCTTCCCTGCGAACTCGATTGTGAGGTCAGCTGAGAGCAGTTGAGCCTCCTCAGGCGCGGGGGCGGTGGCGGAGGCTTTCCGGTAGGACGCCCGGCTCAGTGTCTCTGCTGAGAGGAGCTCGGTCTCCGTCTCCTTAGGACTCGCTGGGGTTTCGGCTTCAGGACAAAGTGGGGCTGCGTCCACGCTGACTAGGGAACTAGGTTTCCTGAGGACCCAGGTGATGCCTGAGGAAAAGGTGAAGAGACGGTGAGGAAAAGTGGGGAGAAACTTCCTGTGGGCGACTGACCGTTGAGGGGGTCCGTCTTCGTGTGAGCGAGGGAGGGCTTGGCGTGGAAAGCTGGGTTTTTGTTCAGGTTTGTGTGCAGGGTAGCCAGCATGAGTTATGGGGCGTCCAGTTTTCCCAGCACCATTTATGGTGGGGAGTGTCATGCTCCTTGGTGTGTCCTTGGTCCCTGTGTCATAAATTCACCGACCCCGTCCGTGGGGGTTGAATTCTGGTCTCTCTGTCCTGTTCCTCTGGTCCCTGTGCCCGTTTTGAGCCAGTTCCACACTGTTTTGGTGACTGTAGCTTCTCAGCAGAGTGTGACGTCAGGGAGGGAGATGCCTCCAGCCCGTTCTCTTTTTTCAGGGTTTCTTTGGCTATTTGGGGTCCTTTGTGGTCCCCCACAGATATTAGGAGGATTTGCTCTATTTGGGGGGAAAATACCATGGAATTTTGGGAGGGATTGCATTCACTGTGTCCACTGCGTTGGGTAGCATGGATATTTTAACAACAT
The DNA here is from genome assembly GCF_965194825.1 of Balaenoptera physalus. Classification (NCBI taxonomy): domain Eukaryota; kingdom Metazoa; phylum Chordata; class Mammalia; order Artiodactyla; family Balaenopteridae; genus Balaenoptera; species Balaenoptera physalus. The sequence goes on from NW_028125427.1 coordinate 66,460, forward strand.
TAATTGTTCCATTCCATGAGAACAGGATATCTTTCCATTTATTGGTGTGTTTTGCAATGTCTTCATCAATGTCTTAAAGTTTTCAGTGTGCAGATCTTTCACCTCCTTGGTTGACTTTATTCCCAGGTATTTTGTTCTTTTTGATGCAGTTGTAAATAGGGTTGCTTTCTTTCTCTTTCTGATGGTTCATTATTAGTGTTTAGAAATGCAACTGATTTCTGTGTGTTGATTTTGCAACTTTACTGAATTTATTTATTAGTTCTAATAGTGTTTTTGTGGCATGAAGTGGAAAATTGGAATTCAAAAATCCCACTGTTTCTACCATATCCAGGTCGTCCACAACACGGAGGACAGCGGCTCCTAATATAACCTTCCCACGGTGCCTCTAAATGACATGTGGACTTTGGGTGAACTGGATCTGGGTAAGGCTTGGCTTCTATCTGGAAGTTTGATGTTTTCTCTGCTTTTCTGGCATGCTATTGACATACATGATGTTTTGAAAAGTAATTGACTTTCCAGTAACTTCAAACATACAACTTTACATACATAAAAACAAGTCTTGTACCTTGATTAAATATACTCCTAAATATTGATGTTGACATTATTACAAATGGAATTATTCTCAGAAATTCTTTTTCAGATTATTTTTTGCCAGCGTATGCATATAAGATAGATTTTCATGAATTGATATTTTGTTCTAAAACTTTGCTTATTAATTAGTTGATTAGCTCAAATAATTTCTTTGCTGATTATAGGTAGTTTCATATATAAGATGATGTGACCTATGTTCTGTGAAGAAACACGGTTTTAATTTTTCCATTCACCCATGGATGCCTTTTATTTCTTTCCTCAAGATTCTGGGTAGAACTTCCAGTACACTATTGAGTAACGGTGATGAAGGCCAGCTTCCTGGCCTTGTTCCTGATTTCAGGAGTAAATCTTTCAGTCTTTAACGTTGAGCATGATGTTTGCTGTGGCCTTTTGTACTACTCTTTTCCCTATTGAACAAATTTCCTTTTATTCCTGCTTTCTTGAGTGTTTTTCATGAAATAACACTGGATTTTCATTGTAGATTTTTTGCATGAATTGATATGGTTATGTGTTTTTACTTCACACCATTATTGTGGTTGAATACATTGCTTACTTTTAATATGTTGAGCAACCTGAAATTCCTGGTGTAGAGATACTTGCTTATGGCATTATCCATTTAAAGTTCTGTTGGTTTCATGTTGCTATTATTGTGTGATAGATTTTTACATTCATATTTGTAAGTTGTACTGGGGTAGTTTTCTTGTTTTTTTCCTCTATTTTTAAAATCTTTTTTAAAATAGTGGTTTTATTTCATTCTAATTATTTATTTATTTTGGCCACGTCCCATGGCTTGTGGGATCTTAGTTCCCCAGTCAGGGATCGAACCCGAGCCCTTGGCAGTGAAAGCACAGAGTCCTAACCACTGGGCCACCAGAGAATTCCCCAGTTTTCTTTTTCAAGATGTATTTGTATAATCTGATTAGACTTGGCTTGGTGTAAGTGGTTTGGAGGGTTAGCATTAGGGCTGGGGCTGGTGTGAGGGTTGGGGCTGTGTATGGTTTATGGTTGCTGTTATGGTTTAAGTTTTATGCTTAATGAGTTATTTATGGGTATGGTTAATGAATATATTTTATGGTTTGCTTATGGTTATGGTTTGGCTTATTGGTTAAGGTTTATGGTTTTGGTCTCAGGGTGTTAGGGTTCTGTGTTAGAGTGGGTGTTAGGGTATGGGTGAGAATTGGGGTACAGGTAGGATGCGGGTAGAGCATGGGTTAGGGTAAGGTACAGGTTTAGGGTACGGGTTAGGCTAAGGTTAGGTCAGGGCTTAGGGTCAGGATCAGAGTTTAGGGTTAGGGTCCATGTCAGGATTAGCGTCAAGGTTGAGCGAGGCCATTGTTTTCTGCTCCTCCAGTTCTGGATTCTCATTGATAGATGAATGAAATGTCTGCTCTGGTCACCCACTGTTTCAAATTGAGCTCAGCCTTAGTCAAGGGTTCTTAGGGCCTCAGAGGTCATGCAGGGTTTCCCTCCACCCTCCCTCGTGGGAAGGGTGATGCAGGCCCCACTCTGTGTGGGCAGCCCCAGGTCCAGCATGGCCCTGACATGCAGGATACCAAGTAGACGTGATGTAAGACTTGGTGCATCAGTCTGCCAGCCCCCAGGTGCTGCCTTTTTTTTTTCTTAATTAATTAATTAATTAATTTGGGGCTGTGTTGGGTCTGCATTGCTGCACGGAGGCTTTCTCTAGTTGCGGCGAGTGGGGGCTTCTCATTGCGGTGGCTTCTCTTGTTGCAGAGCACAGGCTCTAAGCGCGTGGGCTTCAGCAGTTGTGGCTCACGGGTTCTAGAGCGCAGGCTCAGTAGTTGTGGTGCACGGGCTTAGTTGCTCCACAGCATGTGGGATCTTCCCGGACCAGGGCTCAAACCCGTGTCCCCTGCATTGGCAGGTGGATTCTTAACCACTGCGCCACCAGGGAAGTCTGGTGTTGCGTTCGTGAGGGCTGGTGGGGCCCTCTTGGGACTGGACGGATCCTTTGTTCCATCTGCACGGGTGTCCAAGCAGGTCTCAGAACAGCCCTTGGCCTCTGAGCATCCAGGCAGGCACCCACGTTCCTCCAGCTCAGGTTAGCCTTGGCCCCTCCATCCCCGTGGCCAATTACTGAGCTGATTGTGTCTTTACTCTTTAAAATTAAATCACTCTCTCCAGGTGGGCGAGAAGTTTACTTGTGAACTTGGTTAGGGTTAGGGGTTAGGGGTTAAGGGTTAGGGGTTAGGGTCAGGGTTAGGGCTAGGGCTAGGGCTAGGGGTTAGGGTTAGGCTTAGGGTTGGGTTAGGGTTAGGGGTTAGGTTTAGGGTTAGGGTTAGTGTTGGGGTAGGGTTAGGGTTAAGGTAGGGTTAGGGTTGGGTTAGGGTTAGGGTTTAGGGTTAGGGTGTCCAGCCTTACGTCCCATTCAGCTGTGAGTGTAGATGTGGTCAGTCCAGTTGCATCACAGCCCCTGATTGAATTTGGTAAGAATTCCTCTCTCTCTCACTGTCTTTCTTTTTTTATAATTAATTTTTATAGTGGGGTGTAGCTGATTTGCAATGTTGTGTTTCTTGGTGCTGTACATCCACCTGAGTCACTTACAGAGAGACATCAATAAATTCTTTTCTAGTTTCTAGTAGTCAGATAGATGTTTTTTTTCTGTGAATAGAGTGTGCTGAGTCCAGTTCCTTGAACAATGAGTATGTCTTGGCGATTACATTATTGGCGTATGGAACGGTATCTGTGCCAATTTCAACCTCCTGGTTTATGCATCACCTCACCACACTTTTCCCCTTAAGCAGCCATCAGTGTGTTTTGTAAATGTGTGATGGTGTTCGGTTTGTAATTCAGTTCATGGTTGGCGATTTTTAGATTCCCTTTATAAGTGATATCTTATGATTAGTTTCTCTTGCTGTCTAACTTATTTCACTCTCAATGACCAAACATAAGTACCCCTGAGTTGCTGCAACTGGCCTCATTTCATTGATTTCAGGGCTGAGTAATATTCCGTTGTGCTTAAGTACCAAATTTTCTTTCACCATTTTTTCCTTCCAAGGACTATTAAGTTGTACCCAAGTCGAGGCTGTTGTAAACATAGCAGCAGTAAACGGGGTGCCTGCGTCCTGTGGATTTTTGGTTTTTCCAACATATAGGCCCATGAGTGGAAGCGCCCTATGTTTTGTAGCTCTGTTTTTTAGATGTTTTAGGAAACACAGCACACTTCTCCAGAGTGGCCGTTGGCAATTTACATTCCCCCCTTCAGCGTAACAAGGCTCCCTTTTCTCCTCTCCTTGTCCTGCGTATCTGGTTTTTACCCTTTGTGAGGATGGTCCTTTTTTCTGATTCGAAGTGATACCTCTTTGTAGTGTTGATTTGCATTGCCCGCTTCTTTGGTTGGCCAAAAAGGGCGTATGCGTTTTTCCTGAATATATTCTGGAAGTTAAATTTGAGAGACAGCTTTTTTTGTTTAATTGATTAATTAATTAATTTATTTTTGGCTGTGTTGGGTCTTCGTTTCTGTGTGAAGGCTTTCTCTAGTTGTGGCAAGCGGGGGCCACTCTTCATCGCGGTGCGCGGGCCTCTCCCTATCGCGGCCTCTCTTGTTGCGGAGCACAGGCTCCAGACGTGCAGGCTCAATAGTTGTGGCTCACGGGCCTAGTTGCTCCGCGGCATGTGGGATCTTCCCAGGTCAGGGCTCGAACCCGTGTCCCCTGCATTAGCAGGCAGATTCTCAACCACTGCGCCACCAGGGAAGCCCCTTGAATAGATTTGTATTTAAAATTTGTCTGTGGGGACTTCCCTTGTGACGCAGTGGTTAAGAGTCCGCCTGCCAATGCAGGGGACACGGGCTCGAGCCCTGGTCCGGGAAGATCTCACATGCCACAGAGCACCCAAGCCTGCGCGGCACAACTCCTGAAGCCTGCGCGCCTAGAGCCCATGCTCGCCCACAAGAGAAGCCACCGCAATGAGAAGCCTCTGCACCGCAATGAAGAGTAGCCCTGCTCGACGCAACTAGAGAAAGCCCACATGCAGCAACGAAGACCCAACGCAGCCAAACATAAATTAGAAACTACAATAAAATTTGCCTCTGAATAACTTTGAATGAATTTGGTATAAGTTGTAAAGTTTGCATCTACATTCACTTCATTCCAATTGGTTTCCAATTAATTGTTCCTTAACTACTTTTAGAAAGCTTTTGGGATAGAGACTCCATTTTAGTTTGAATGTCCAGTTTAATGGATTCAGCAGTCCTGTCAGTAGGGCACGCTGCCTCCAGTGACCTGTGAGGGAGGCGCGGCCTGCACTTCCTGCACTGACCACAGGGTGGCGCCGAGTTCGCCTCTCTGACCCACAGCGCATGCTCGTTCCCTGCGAACTGGATTGTGAGGTCAGCTGAGAGCAGTTGAGCCTCCTCAGGCGCTGGAGTGGGGGCGGAGGCCTTCGGGTAGGACGCCCGGCTCAGTGTCTCTGCTGAGAGGAGCTCGGTCTCTGTCTCCTTAGGACTCGCTGGGGTTTCGGCTTCAGGACAAAGTGGGGCTGCGTCCACGCTGACTAGGGAACTAGGGTTCCTGAGGACCCAGGTGATGCCTGAGGAAAAGGTGAAGAGATGGTGAGGAAAAGTGGGGAGAAGCTTCCTGTGGGCAACTGACCGTTGAGGGGGTGCGTCTTCGTGTGAGCGAGGGAGGGCTTGGCGTGGAAAGCTGGGTTTTTGTTCAGGTTTGTGTGCAGGGTAGCCATCGTGAGTTATGGCGCGTCCAGTTTTCCCAGCACCATTTATGGTGGGGAGTGTCGTGCTCCTTGGTGTGTACTTGGTCCCTGTGTCATAAATTCACCGACTCCGTCCGTGGGGGTTGAATTCTGGTCTCTCTGTCCTGTTCCTCTGGTCCCTCTGCCCGTTTTGAGCCAGTTCCACACTGTTTTGGTGACTGTAGCTTCTCAGCAGAGTGTGACGTCAGGGAGGGAGATGCCTCCAGCCCGTTCTCTTTTTTCAGGGTTTCTTTGGCTATTTGGGGTCCTTTGTGGTTCCCCACAGATATTAGGAGGATTTTCTCTATTTGGGGGGAAAATACCATGGAATTTTGGGAGGGATTGCATTCACTGTGTCCACTGCTTTGGGTAGCATGGATATTTTAACAACAGTAATTGTTCCATTCCATGAGAACAGGATATCTTTCCATTTATTGGTGTGTTTTGCAATGTCTTCATCAATGTCTTAAAGTTTTCAGTGTGCAGGTCTTTCACCTCCTTGGTTGACTTTATTCCCAGGTATTTTGTTCTTTTTGATGCAGTTGTAAATAGGGTTGCTTTCTTTCTCTTTCTGATGGTTCATTATTAGTGTTTAGAAATGCAACTGATTTCTGTGTATTGATTTTGCAACTTTACTGAATTTATTTATTAGTTCTAATAGTGTTTTTGTGGCATGAAGTGGAAAATTGGAATTCAAAAATCCCACTGTTTCTACCATATCCAGGTCGTCCACAACACGGAGGACAGCGGCTCCTAATATAACCTTCCCACGGTGCCTCTAAATGACATGTGGACTTTGGGTGAACTGGATCTGGGTAAGGCTTGGCTTCTATCTGGAAGTTTGATGTTTTCTCTGCTTTTCTGGCATGCTATTGACATACATGATGTTTTGAAAAGTAACTGACTTTCCAGTAATTTCAAATATACAACTTTACATACATAAAAACAAGTCTTGTACCTTGATTAAATATACTCCTAAATATTGATGTTGACATTATTACAAATGGAATTGTTCTCATAAATTCTTTTTCAGATTATTTTTTGCCAGCATATGCATATAAGATAGATTTTCATGAATTGATATTTTGTTCTATAACTTTGCTTATTAATTAGTTGATTAGCTCAAATAATTTCTTTGCTGATTATAGGTAGTTTCATATATAAGATGATGTGACCTATGTTCTGTGAAGAAACACGGTTTTAATTTTTCCATTCACCCATGGATGCCTTTTATTTCTTTCCTCAAGATTCTGGGTAGAACTTCCAGTACACTATTGAGTAACGGTGATGAAGGGCAGCTTCCTGGCCTTGTTCCTGATTTCAGGAGTAAATCTTTCAGTCTTTAACGTTGAGCATGATGTTTGCTGTGGCCTTTTGTACTACTCTTTTCCCTATTGAACAAATTTCCTTTTATTCCTGCTTTCTTGAGTGTTTTTCATGAAATAACATTGGATTTTCTTTGTAGATTTTTTGCATTAATTGATATGGTTATGTGTTTTTACTTCACACCATTATTGTGGTTGAATACATTGCTTACTTTTAATATGTTGAGCAACCTGAAATTCCTGGTGTAGAGATACTTGCTTATGGCATTATCCATTTAAAGTTCTGTTGGTTTCATGTTGCTATTATTGTGTGATAGATTTTTACATTCATATTTGTAAGTTGTACTGGGGTAGTTTTCTTGTTTTTTTCCTCTATTTTTAAAATCTTTTTTAAAATAGTGGTTTTATTTCATTCTAATTATTTATTTATTTTGGCCACGTCCCATGGCTTGTGGGATCTTAGTTCCCCAGTCAGGGATCGAACCCGAGCCCTTGGCAGTGAAAGCACAGAGTCCTAACCACTGGGCCACCAGAGAATTCCCCAGTTTTCTTTTTCAAGATGTATTTGTATAATCTGATTAGACTTGGCTTGGTGTAAGTGGTTTGGAGGGTTAGCATTAGGGCTGGGGCTGGTGTGAGGGTTGGGGCTGTGTATGGTTTATGGTTGCTGTTATGGTTTAAGTTTTATGCTTAATGAGTTATTTATGGGTATGGTTAATGAATATATTTTATGGTTTGCTTATGGTTATGGTTTGGCTTATTGGTTAAGGTTTATGGTTTTGGTCTCAGGGTGTTAGGGTTCTGTGTTAGAGTGGGTGTTAGGGTATGGGTGAGAATTGGGGTACAGGTAGGATGCGGGTAGAGCATGGGTTAGGGTAAGGTACAGGTTTAGGGTACGGGTTAGGCTAAGGTTAGGTCAGGGCTTAGGGTCAGGATCAGAGTTTAGGGTTAGGGTCCATGTCAGGATTAGCGTCAAGGTTGAGCGAGGCCATTGTTTTCTGCTCCTCCAGTTCTGGATTCTCATTGATAGATGAATGAAATGTCTGCTCTGGTCACCCACTGTTTCAAATTGAGCTCAGCCTTAGTCAAGGGTTCTTAGGGCCTCAGAGGTCATGCAGGGTTTCCCTCCACCCTCCCTCGTGGGAAGGGTGATGCAGGCCCCACTCTGTGTGGGCAGCCCCAGGTCCAGCATGGCCCTGACATGCAGGATACTAAGTAGACGTGATGTAAGACTTGGTGCATCAGTCTGCCAGCCCCCAGGTGCTGCCTTTTTTTTTTTCTTAATTAATTAATTAATTAATTTGGGGCTGTGTTGGGTCTGCATTGCTGCACGGAGGCTTTCTCTAGTTGCGGCGAGTGGGGGCTTCTCATTGCGGTGGCCTCTCTTGTTGCAGAGCACAGGCTCTAAGCGCGTGGGCTTCAGCAGTTGTGGCTCGCGGGTTCTAGAGCGCAGGCTCAGTAGTTGTGGTGCACGGGCTTAGTTGCTCCACAGCATGTGGGATCTTCCCGGACCAGGGCTCAAACCCGTGTCCCCTGCATTGGCAGGTGGATTCTTAACCACTGCGCCACCAGGGAAGTCTGGTGTTGCGTTCGTGAGGGCTGGTGGGGCCCTCTTGGGACTGGACGGATCCTTTGTTCCATCTGCACGGGTGTCCAAGCAGGTCTCAGAACAGCCCTTGGCCTCTGAGCATCCAGGCAGGCACCCACGTTCCTCCAGCTCAGGTTAGCCTTGGCCCCTCCATCCCCGTGGCCAATTACTGAGCTGATTGTGTCTTTACTCTTTAAAATTAAATCACTCTCTCCAGGTGGGCGAGAAGTTTACTTGTGAACTTGGTTAGGGTTAGGGGTTAGGGGTTAAGGGTTAGGAGTTAGGGTCAGGGTTAGGGCTAGGGCTAGGGCTAGGGGTTAGGGTTAGGCTTAGGGTTGGGTTAGGGTTAGGGGTTAGGTTTAGGGTTAGGGTTAGTGTTGGGGTAGGGTTAGGGTTAAGGTAGGGTTAGGGTTGGGTTAGGGTTAGGGTTTAGGGTTAGGGTGTCCAGCCTTACATCCCATTCAGCTGTGAGTGTAGATGTGGTCAGTCCAGTTGTATCACAGCCCCTGATTGAATTTTGTAAGAATTCCTCTCTCTCTCACTGTCCTTCTTTTTTTATAATTAATTGTTAGAGTGGGGTGTAGCTGATTTACAATGTTGTGTTTCTTGGTGCTGTACATCCACCTGAGTCACTTACAGAGAGACATCAATAAATTCTTTTCTAGTTTCTAGTAGTCAGATAGATGTTTTTTTCTGTGAATAGAGTGTGCTGAGTCCAGTTCCTTGAACAATGAGTATGTCTTGGCGATTACATTATTGGCGTATGGAACGGTATCTGTGCCAATTTCAACCTCCTGGTTTATGCATCACCGCACCACACTTTTCCCCTTAAGCAGCCATCAGTGTGTTTTGTAAATGTGTGATGGTGTTCGGTTTGTAATTCAGTTCATGGTTGGCGATTTTTAGATTCCCTTTATAAGTGATATCTTATGATAAGTTTCTCTTGCTGTCTAACTTATTTCACTCTCAATGACCAAACATAAGTCCCCCTGAGTTGCTGCAACTGGCCTCATTTCATTGATTTCAGGGCTGAGTAATATTCCGTTGTGCTTAAGTACCAAATTTTCTTTCACCATTTTTTCCTTCCAAGGACTATTAAGTTGTACCCAAGTCGAGGCTGTTGTAAACATAGCAGCAGTAAACGGGGTGCCTGCGTCCTGTGGATTTTTGGTTTTTCCAACATATAGGCCCATGAGTGGAAGCGCCCTATGCTTTGTAGCTCTGTTTTTTAGATGTATTAGGAAACACAGCACACTTCTCCAGAGTGGCCGTTGGCAATTTACATTCCCCCCTTCAGCGTAACAAGGCTCCCTTTTCTCCTCTCCTTGTCCTGCGTATCTGGTTTTTACCCTTTGTGAGGATGGTCCTTTTTTCTGATTCGAAGTGATACCTCTTTGTAGTGTTGATTTGCATTGCCCGCTTCTTTGGTTGGCCAAAAAGGGCATATGCGTTTTTCCTGAATATATTCTGGAAGTTAAATTTGAGAGACAGCTTTTTTTGTTTAATTGATTAATTAATTAATTTATTTTTGGCTGTGTTGGGTCTTCGTTTCTGTGTGAAGGCTTTCTCTATTTGTGGCAAGCGGGGGCCACTCTTCATCGCGGTGCACGGGCCTCTCCCTATCGTGGCCTCTCTTGTTGCGGAGCACAGGCTCCAGACATGCAGGCTCAATAGTTGTGGCTCACGGGCCTAGTAGCTCCGCGGCATGTGGGATCTTCCCAGGTCAGGGCTCGAACCCGTGTCCCCTGCATTAGCAGGCAGATTCTCAACCACTGTGCCACCAGGGAAGCCCCTTGAATAGTTTTGTATTTAAAATTTGTCTGTGGGGACTTCCCTGGTGACGCAGCGGTTAAGAGTCTGCCTGCCAATGCAGGGGACACGGGCTCGAGCCCTGGTCCAGGAAGATCCCACATGCCGCAGAGCACCCAAGCCTGCGCGGCACAACTACTGAAGCCTGCGCGCCTAGAGCCCATGCTCGCCCACAAGATAAGCCACCGCAATGAGAAGTCCGTGCACCACAACGAAGAGTAGCCCCGCTCGACGCAACTAGAGAAAGCCCACATGCAGCAACGAAGACCCAACGCAGCCAAACGTAAATTAGAAACTACAATAAAATTTGCCTCTGAATAACTTTGAGTGAATTTGGTATAAGTTGTAAAGTTTGCATCTACATTCACTTCATTCCAAATGGTTTCCAATTAATTGTTCCTTAACTACTTTTAGAAAGCTTTTGGGATAGAGACTCCATTTTAGTTTGAATGTCCAGTTTAATGGATATCAGCAGTCCTGTCAGTAGGGCACGCTGCCTCCAGTGACCTGTGAGGGAGGCGCGGCCTGCACTTCCTGCACTGACCACAGGGTGGCGCCGAGTTCTCCTCTCTGACCCACAGCGCATGCTCCTTCCCTGCGAACTCGATTGTGAGGTCAGCTGAGAGCAGTTGAGCCTCCTCAGGCGCGGGGGCGGTGGCGGAGGCTTTCCGGTAGGACGCCCGGCTCAGTGTCTCTGCTGAGAGGAGCTCGGTCTCCGTCTCCTTAGGACTCGCTGGGGTTTCGGCTTCAGGACAAAGTGGGGCTGCGTCCACGCTGACTAGGGAACTAGGTTTCCTGAGGACCCAGGTGATGCCTGAGGAAAAGGTGAAGAGACGGTGAGGAAAAGTGGGGAGAAACTTCCTGTGGGCGACTGACCGTTGAGGGGGTCCGTCTTCGTGTGAGCGAGGGAGGGCTTGGCGTGGAAAGCTGGGTTTTTGTTCAGGTTTGTGTGCAGGGTAGCCAGCATGAGTTATGGGGCGTCCAGTTTTCCCAGCACCATTTATGGTGGGGAGTGTCATGCTCCTTGGTGTGTCCTTGGTCCCTGTGTCATAAATTCACCGACCCCGTCCGTGGGGGTTGAATTCTGGTCTCTCTGTCCTGTTCCTCTGGTCCCTGTGCCCGTTTTGAGCCAGTTCCACACTGTTTTGGTGACTGTAGCTTCTCAGCAGAGTGTGACGTCAGGGAGGGAGATGCCTCCAGCCCGTTCTCTTTTTTCAGGGTTTCTTTGGCTATTTGGGGTCCTTTGTGGTCCCCCACAGATATTAGGAGGATTTGCTCTATTTGGGGGGAAAATACCATGGAATTTTGGGAGGGATTGCATTCACTGTGTCCACTGCGTTGGGTAGCATGGATATTTTAACAACATTAATTGTTCCATTCCATGAGAACAGGATATCTTTCCATTTATTGGTGTGTTTTGCAATGTCTTCATCAATGTCTTAAAGTTTTCAGTGTGCAGATCTTTCACCTCCTTGGTTGACTTTATTCCCAGGTATTTTGTTCTTTTTGATGCAGTTGTAAATAGGGTTGCTTTCTTTCTCTTTCTGATGGTTCATTATTAGTGTTTAGAAATGCAACTGATTTCTGTGTGTTGATTTTGCAACTTTACTGAATTTATTTATTAGTTCTAATAGTGTTTTTGTGGCATGAAGTGGAAAATTGGAATTCAAAAATCCCACTGTTTCTACCATATCCAGGTCGTCCACAACACGGAGGACAGCGGCTCCTAATATAACCTTCCCACGGTGCCTCTAAATGACATGTGGACTTTGGGTGAACTGGATCTGGGTAAGGCTTGGCTTCTATCTGGAAGTTTGATGTTTTCTCTGCTTTTCTGGCATGCTATTGACATACATGATGTTTTGAAAAGTAATTGACTTTCCAGTAACTTCAAACATACAACTTTACATACATAAAAACAAGTCTTGTACCTTGATTAAATATACTCCTAAATATTGATGTTGACATTATTACAAATGGAATTATTCTCAGAAATTCTTTTTCAGATTATTTTTTGCCAGCGTATGCATATAAGATAGATTTTCATGAATTGATATTTTGTTCTAAAACTTTGCTTATTAATTAGTTGATTAGCTCAAATAATTTCTTTGCTGATTATAGGTAGTTTCATATATAAGATGATGTGACCTATGTTCTGTGAAGAAACACGGTTTTAATTTTTCCATTCACCCATGGATGCCTTTTATTTCTTTCCTCAAGATTCTGGGTAGAACTTCCAGTACACTATTGAGTAACGGTGATGAAGGCCAGCTTCCTGGCCTTGTTCCTGATTTCAGGAGTAAATCTTTCAGTCTTTAACGTTGAGCATGATGTTTGCTGTGGCCTTTTGTACTACTCTTTTCCCTATTGAACAAATTTCCTTTTATTCCTGCTTTCTTGAGTGTTTTTCATGAAATAACACTGGATTTTCATTGTAGATTTTTTGCATGAATTGATATGGTTATGTGTTTTTACTTCACACCATTATTGTGGTTGAATACATTGCTTACTTTTAATATGTTGAGCAACCTGAAATTCCTGGTGTAGAGATACTTGCTTATGGCATTATCCATTTAAAGTTCTGTTGGTTTCATGTTGCTATTATTGTGTGATAGATTTTTACATTCATATTTGTAAGTTGTACTGGGGTAGTTTTCTTGTTTTTTTCCTCTATTTTTAAAATCTTTTTTAAAATAGTGGTTTTATTTCATTCTAATTATTTATTTATTTTGGCCACGTCCCATGGCTTGTGGGATCTTAGTTCCCCTGTCAGGGATCGAACCCGAGCCCTTGGCAGTGAAAGCACAGAGTCCTAACCACTGGGCCACCAGAGAATTCCCCAGTTTTCTTTTTCAAGATGTATTTGTATAATCTGATTAGACTTGGCTTGGTGTAAGTGGTTTGGAGGGTTAGCATTAGGGCTGGGGCTGGTGTGAGGGTTGGGGCTGTGTATGGTTTATGGTTGCTGTTATGGTTTAAGTTTTATGCTTAATGAGTTATTTATGGGTATGGTTAATGAATATATTTTATGGTTTGCTTATGGTTATGGTTTGGCTTATTGGTTAAGGTTTATGGTTTTGGTCTCAGGGTGTTAGGGTTCTGTGTTAGAGTGGGTGTTAGGGTATGGGTGAGAATTGGGGTACAGGTAGGATGCGGGTAGAGCATGGGTTAGGGTAAGGTACAGGTTTAGGGTACGGGTTAGGCTAAGGTTAGGTCAGGGCTTAGGGTCAGGATCAGAGTTTAGGGTTAGGGTCCATGTCAGGATTAGCGTCAAGGTTGAGCGAGGCCATTGTTTTCTGCTCCTCCAGTTCTGGATTCTCATTGATAGATGAATGAAATGTCTGCTCTGGTCACCCACTGTTTCAAATTGAGCTCAGCCTTAGTCAAGGGTTCTTAGGGCCTCAGAGGTCATGCAGGGTTTCCCTCCACCCTCCCTCGTGGGAAGGGTGATGCAGGCCCCACTCTGTGTGGGCAGCCCCAGGTCCAGCATGGCCCTGACATGCAGGATACCAAGTAGACGTGATGTAAGACTTGGTGCATCAGTCTGCCAGCCCCCAGGTGCTGCCTTTTTTTTTTTCTTAATTAATTAATTAATTAATTTGGGGCTGTGTTGGGTCTGCATTGCTGCACGGAGGCTTTCTCTAGTTGCGGCGAGTGGGGGCTTCTCATTGCGGTGGCTTCTCTTGTTGCAGAGCACAGGCTCTAAGCGCGTGGGCTTCAGCAGTTGTGGCTCACGGGTTCTAGAGCGCAGGCTCAGTAGTTGTGGTGCACGGGCTTAGTTGCTCCACAGCATGTGGGATCTTCCCGGACCAGGGCTCAAACCCGTGTCCCCTGCATTGGCAGGTGGATTCTTAACCACTGCGCCACCAGGGAAGTCTGGTGTTGCGTTCGTGAGGGCTGGTGGGGCCCTCTTGGGACTGGACGGATCCTTTGTTCCATCTGCACGGGTGTCCAAGCAGGTCTCAGAACAGCCCTTGGCCTCTGAGCATCCAGGCAGGCACCCACGTTCCTCCAGCTCAGGTTAGCCTTGGCCCCTCCATCCCCGTGGCCAATTACTGAGCTGATTGTGTCTTTACTCTTTAAAATTAAATCACTCTCTCCAGGTGGGCGAGAAGTTTACTTGTGAACTTGGTTAGGGTTAGGGGTTAGGGGTTAAGGGTTAGGGGTTAGGGTCAGGGTTAGGGCTAGGGCTAGGGCTAGGGGTTAGGGTTAGGCTTAGGGTTGGGTTAGGGTTAGGGGTTAGGTTTAGGGTTAGGGTTAGTGTTGGGGTAGGGTTAGGGTTAAGGTAGGGTTAGGGTTGGGTTAGGGTTAGGGTTTAGGGTTAGGGTGTCCAGCCTTACGTCCCATTCAGCTCTGAGTGTAGATGTGGTCAGTCCAGTTGCATCACAGCCCCTGATTGAATTTGGTAAGAATTCCTCTCTCTCTCACTGTCTTTCTTTTTTTATAATTAATTTTTATAGTGGGGTGTAGCTGATTTGCAATGTTGTGTTTCTTGGTGCTGTACATCCACCTGAGTCACTTACAGAGAGACATCAATAAATTCTTTTCTAGTTTCTAGTAGTCAGATAGATGTTTTTTTTCTGTGAATAGAGTGTGCTGAGTCCAGTTCCTTGAACAATGAGTATGTCTTGGCGATTACATTATTGGCGTATGGAACGGTATCTGTGCCAATTTCAACCTCCTGGTTTATGCATCACCTCACCACACTTTTCCCCTTAAGCAGCCATCAGTGTGTTTTGTAAATGTGTGATGGTGTTCGGTTTGTAATTCAGTTCATGGTTGGCGATTTTTAGATTCCCTTTATAAGTGATATCTTATGATAAGTTTCTCTTGCTGTCTAACTTATTTCACTCTCAATGACCAAACATAAGTACCCCTGAGTTGCTGCAACTGGCCTCATTTCATTGATTTCAGGGCTGAGTAATATTCCGTTGTGCTTAAGTACCAAATTTTCTTTCACCATTTTTTCCTTCCAAGGACTATTAAGTTGTACCCAAGTCGAGGCTGTTGTAAACATAGCAGCAGTAAACGGGGTGCCTGCGTCCTGTGGATTTTTGGTTTTTCCAACATATAGGCCCATGAGTGGAAGCGCCCTATGTTTTGTAGCTCTGTTTTTTAGATGTTTTAGGAAACACAGCACACTTCTCCAGAGTGGCCGTTGGCAATTTACATTCCCCCCTTCAGCGTAACAAGGCTCCCTTTTCTCCTCTCCTTGTCCTGCGTATCTGGTTTTTACCCTTTGTGAGGATGGTCCTTTTTTCTGATTCGAAGTGATACCTCTTTGTAGTGTTGATTTGCATTGCCCGCTTCTTTGGTTGGCCAAAAAGGGCGTATGCGTTTTTCCTGAATATATTCTGGAAGTTAAATTTGAGAGACAGCTTTTTTTGTTTAATTGATTAATTAATTAATTTATTTTTGGCTGTGTTGGGTCTTCGTTTCTGTGTGAAGGCTTTCTCTAGTTGTGGCAAGCGGGGGCCACTCTTCATCGCGGTGCGCGGGCCTCTCCCTATCGCGGCCTCTCTTGTTGCGGAGCACAGGCTCCAGACGTGCAGGCTCAATAGTTGTGGCTCACGGGCCTAGTTGCTCCGCGGCATGTGGGATCTTCCCAGGTCAGGGCTCGAACCCGTGTCCCCTGCATTAGCAGGCAGATTCTCAACCACTGCGCCACCAGGGAAGCCCCTTGAATAGATTTGTATTTAAAATTTGTCTGTGGGGACTTCCCTTGTGACGCAGTGGTTAAGAGTCCGCCTGCCAATGCAGGGGACACGGGCTCGAGCCCTGGTCCGGGAAGATCTCACATGCCACAGAGCACCCAAGCCTGCGCGGCACAACTCCTGAAGCCTGCGCGCCTAGAGCCCATGCTCGCCCACAAGAGAAGCCACCGCAATGAGAAGCCTGTGCACCGCAATGAAGAGTAGCCCTGCTCGACGCAACTAGAGAAAGCCCACATGCAGCAACGAAGACCCAACGCAGCCAAACATAAATTAGAAACTACAATAAAATTTGCCTCTGAATAACTTTGAATGAATTTGGTATAAGTTGTAAAGTTTGCATCTACATTCACTTCATTCCAATTGGTTTCCAATTAATTGTTCCTTAACTACTTTTAGAAAGCTTTTGGGATAGAGACTCCATTTTAGTTTGAATGTCCAGTTTAATGGATTCAGCAGTCCTGTCAGTAGGGCACGCTGCCTCCAGTGACCTGTGAGGGAGGCGCGGCCTGCACTTCCTGCACTGACCACAGGGTGGCGCCGAGTTCGCCTCTCTGACCCACAGCGCATGCTCGTTCCCTGCGAACTGGATTGTGAGGTCAGCTGAGAGCAGTTGAGCCTCCTCAGGCGCTGGAGTGGGGGCGGAGGCCTTCGGGTAGGACGCCCGGCTCAGTGTCTCTGCTGAGAGGAGCTCGGTCTCTGTCTCCTTAGGACTCGCTGGGGTTTCGGCTTCAGGACAAAGTGGGGCTGCGTCCACGCTGACTAGGGAACTAGGGTTCCTGAGGACCCAGGTGATGCCTGAGGAAAAGGTGAAGAGATGGTGAGGAAAAGTGGGGAGAAGCTTCCTGTGGGCAACTGACCGTTGAGGGGGTGCGTCTTCGTGTGAGCGAGGGAGGGCTTGGCGTGGAAAGCTGGGTTTTTGTTCAGGTTTGTGTGCAGGGTAGCCATCGTGAGTTATGGCGCGTCCAGTTTTCCCAGCACCATTTATGGTGGGGAGTGTCGTGCTCCTTGGTGTGTACTTGGTCCCTGTGTCATAAATTCACCGACTCCGTCCGTGGGGGTTGAATTCTGGTCTCTCTGTCCTGTTCCTCTGGTCCCTCTGCCCGTTTTGAGCCAGTTCCACACTGTTTTGGTGACTGTAGCTTCTCAGCAGAGTGTGACGTCAGGGAGGGAGATGCCTCCAGCCCGTTCTCTTTTTTCAGGGTTTCTTTGGCTATTTGGGGTCCTTTGTGGTTCCCCACAGATATTAGGAGGATTTTCTCTATTTGGGGGGAAAATACCATGGAATTTTGGGAGGGATTGCATTCACTGTGTCCACTGCTTTGGGTAGCATGGATATTTTAACAACAGTAATTGTTCCATTCCATGAGAACAGGATATCTTTCCATTTATTGGTGTGTTTTGCAATGTCTTCATCAATGTCTTAAAGTTTTCAGTGTGCAGGTCTTTCACCTCCTTGGTTGACTTTATTCCCAGGTATTTTGTTCTTTTTGATGCAGTTGTAAATAGGGTTGCTTTCTTTCTCTTTCTGATGGTTCATTATTAGTGTTTAGAAATGCAACTGATTTCTGTGTATTGATTTTGCAACTTTACTGAATTTATTTATTAGTTCTAATAGTGTTTTTGTGGCATGAAGTGGAAAATTGGAATTCAAAAATCCCACTGTTTCTACCATATCCAGGTCGTCCACAACACGGAGGACAGCGGCTCCTAATATAACCTTCCCACGGTGCCTCTAAATGACATGTGGACTTTGGGTGAACTGGATCTGGGTAAGGCTTGGCTTCTATCTGGAAGTTTGATGTTTTCTCTGCTTTTCTGGCATGCTATTGACATACATGATGTTTTGAAAAGTAACTGACTTTCCAGTAATTTCAAATATACAACTTTACATACATAAAAACAAGTCTTGTACCTTGATTAAATATACTCCTAAATATTGATGTTGACATTATTACAAATGGAATTGTTCTCATAAATTCTTTTTCAGATTATTTTTTGCCAGCATATGCATATAAGATAGATTTTCATGAATTGATATTTTGTTCTATAACTTTGCTTATTAATTAGTTGATTAGCTCAAATAATTTCTTTGCTGATTATAGGTAGTTTCATATATAAGATGATGTGACCTATGTTCTGTGAAGAAACACGGTTTTAATTTTTCCATTCACCCATGGATGCCTTTTATTTCTTTCCTCAAGATTCTGGGTAGAACTTCCAGTACACTATTGAGTAACGGTGATGAAGGGCAGCTTCCTGGCCTTGTTCCTGATTTCAGGAGTAAATCTTTCAGTCTTTAACGTTGAGCATGATGTTTGCTGTGGCCTTTTGTACTACTCTTTTCCCTATTGAACAAATTTCCTTTTATTCCTGCTTTCTTGAGTGTTTTTCATGAAATAACATTGGATTTTCATTGTAGATTTTTTGCATTAATTGATATGGTTATGTGTTTTTACTTCACACCATTATTGTGGTTGAATACATTGCTTACTTTTAATATGTTGAGCAACCTGAAATTCCTGGTGTAGAGATACTTGCTTATGGCATTATCCATTTAAAGTTCTGTTGGTTTCATGTTGCTATTATTGTGTGATAGATTTTTACATTCATATTTGTAAGTTGTACTGGGGTAGTTTTCTTGTTTTTTTCCTCTATTTTTAAAATCTTTTTTAAAATAGTGGTTTTATTTCATTCTAATTATTTATTTATTTTGGCCACGTCCCATGGCTTGTGGGATCTTAGTTCCCCAGTCAGGGATCGAACCCGAGCCCTTGGCAGTGAAAGCACAGAGTCCTAACCACTGGGCCACCAGAGAATTCCCCAGTTTTCTTTTTCAAGATGTATTTGTATAATCTGATTAGACTTGGCTTGGTGTAAGTGGTTTGGAGGGTTAGCATTAGGGCTGGGGCTGGTGTGAGGGTTGGGGCTGTGTATGGTTTATGGTTGCTGTTATGGTTTAAGTTTTATGCTTAATGAGTTATTTATGGGTATGGTTAATGAATATATTTTATGGTTTGCTTATGGTTATGGTTTGGCTTATTGGTTAAGGTTTATGGTTTTGGTCTCAGGGTGTTAGGGTTCTGTGTTAGAGTGGGTGTTAGGGTATGGGTGAGAATTGGGGTACAGGTAGGATGCGGGTAGAGCATGGGTTAGGGTAAGGTACAGGTTTAGGGTACGGGTTAGGCTAAGGTTAGGTCAGGGCTTAGGGTCAGGATCAGAGTTTAGGGTTAGGGTCCATGTCAGGATTAGCGTCAAGGTTGAGCGAGGCCATTGTTTTCTGCTCCTCCAGTTCTGGATTCTCATTGATAGATGAATGAAATGTCTGCTCTGGTCACCCACTGTTTCAAATTGAGCTCAGCCTTAGTCAAGGGTTCTTAGGGCCTCAGAGGTCATGCAGGGTTTCCCTCCACCCTCCCTCGTGGGAAGGGTGATGCAGGCCCCACTCTGTGTGGGCAGCCCCAGGTCCAGCATGGCCCTGACATGCAGGATACTAAGTAGACGTGATGTAAGACTTGGTGCATCAGTCTGCCAGCCCCCAGGTGCTGCCTTTTTTTTTTTCTTAATTAATTAATTAATTAATTTGGGGCTGTGTTGGGTCTGCATTGCTGCACGGAGGCTTTCTCTAGTTGCGGCGAGTGGGGGCTTCTCATTGCGGTGGCCTCTCTTGTTGCAGAGCACAGGCTCTAAGCGCGTGGGCTTCAGCAGTTGTGGCTCGCGGGTTCTAGAGCGCAGGCTCAGTAGTTGTGGTGCACGGGCTTAGTTGCTCCACAGCATGTGGGATCTTCCCGGACCAGGGCTCAAACCCGTGTCCCCTGCATTGGCAGGTGGATTCTTAACCACTGCGCCACCAGGGAAGTCTGGTGTTGCGTTCGTGAGGGCTGGTGGGGCCCTCTTGGGACTGGACGGATCCTTTGTTCCATCTGCACGGGTGTCCAAGCAGGTCTCAGAACAGCCCTTGGCCTCTGAGCATCCAGGCAGGCACCCACGTTCCTCCAGCTCAGGTTAGCCTTGGCCCCTCCATCCCCGTGGCCAATTACTGAGCTGATTGTGTCTTTACTCTTTAAAATTAAATCACTCTCTCCAGGTGGGCGAGAAGTTTACTTGTGAACTTGGTTAGGGTTAGGGGTTAGGGGTTAAGGGTTAGGAGTTAGGGTCAGGGTTAGGGCTAGGGCTAGGGCTAGGGGTTAGGGTTAGGCTTAGGGTTGGGTTAGGGTTAGGGGTTAGGTTTAGGGTTAGGGTTAGTGTTGGGGTAGGGTTAGGGTTAAGGTAGGGTTAGGGTTGGGTTAGGGTTAGGGTTTAGGGTTAGGGTGTCCAGCCTTACATCCCATTCAGCTGTGAGTGTAGATGTGGTCAGTCCAGTTGTATCACAGCCCCTGATTGAATTTTGTAAGAATTCCTCTCTCTCTCACTGTCCTTCTTTTTTTATAATTAATTGTTAGAGTGGGGTGTAGCTGATTTACAATGTTGTGTTTCTTGGTGCTGTACATCCACCTGAGTCACTTACAGAGAGACATCAATAAATTCTTTTCTAGTTTCTAGTAGTCAGATAGATGTTTTTTTCTGTGAATAGAGTGTGCTGAGTCCAGTTCCTTGAACAATGAGTATGTCTTGGCGATTACATTATTGGCGTATGGAACGGTATCTGTGCCAATTTCAACCTCCTGGTTTATGCATCACCGCACCACACTTTTCCCCTTAAGCAGCCATCAGTGTGTTTTGTAAATGTGTGATGGTGTTCGGTTTGTAATTCAGTTCATGGTTGGCGATTTTTAGATTCCCTTTATAAGTGATATCTTATGATAAGTTTCTCTTGCTGTCTAACTTATTTCACTCTCAATGACCAAACATAAGTCCCCCTGAGTTGCTGCAACTGGCCTCATTTCATTGATTTCAGGGCTGAGTAATATTCCGTTGTGCTTAAGTACCAAATTTTCTTTCACCATTTTTTCCTTCCAAGGACTATTAAGTTGTACCCAAGTCGAGGCTGTTGTAAACATAGCAGCAGTAAACGGGGTGCCTGCGTCCTGTGGATTTTTGGTTTTTCCAACATATAGGCCCATGAGTGGAAGCGCCCTATGCTTTGTAGCTCTGTTTTTTAGATGTATTAGGAAACACAGCACACTTCTCCAGAGTGGCCGTTGGCAATTTACATTCCCCCCTTCAGCGTAACAAGGCTCCCTTTTCTCCTCTCCTTGTCCTGCGTATCTGGTTTTTACCCTTTGTGAGGATGGTCCTTTTTTCTGATTCGAAGTGATACCTCTTTGTAGTGTTGATTTGCATTGCCCGCTTCTTTGGTTGGCCAAAAAGGGCATATGCGTTTTTCCTGAATATATTCTGGAAGTTAAATTTGAGAGACAGCTTTTTTTGTTTAATTGATTAATTAATTAATTTATTTTTGGCTGTGTTGGGTCTTCGTTTCTGTGTGAAGGCTTTCTCTATTTGTGGCAAGCGGGGGCCACTCTTCATCGCGGTGCACGGGCCTCTCCCTATCGTGGCCTCTCTTGTTGCGGAGCACAGGCTCCAGACATGCAGGCTCAATAGTTGTGGCTCACGGGCCTAGTAGCTCCGCGGCATGTGGGATCTTCCCAGGTCAGGGCTCGAACCCGTGTCCCCTGCATTAGCAGGCAGATTCTCAACCACTGTGCCACCAGGGAAGCCCCTTGAATAGTTTTGTATTTAAAATTTGTCTGTGGGGACTTCCCTGGTGACGCAGCGGTTAAGAGTCTGCCTGCCAATGCAGGGGACACGGGCTCGAGCCCTGGTCCAGGAAGATCCCACATGCCGCAGAGCACCCAAGCCTGCGCGGCACAACTACTGAAGCCTGCGCGCCTAGAGCCCATGCTCGCCCACAAGATAAGCCACCGCAATGAGAAGTCCGTGCACCACAACGAAGAGTAGCCCCGCTCGACGCAACTAGAGAAAGCCCACATGCAGCAACGAAGACCCAACGCAGCCAAACGTAAATTAGAAACTACAATAAAATTTGCCTCTGAATAACTTTGAGTGAATTTGGTATAAGTTGTAAAGTTTGCATCTACATTCACTTCATTCCAAATGGTTTCCAATTAATTGTTCCTTAACTACTTTTAGAAAGCTTTTGGGATAGAGACTCCATTTTAGTTTGAATGTCCAGTTTAATGGATATCAGCAGTCCTGTCAGTAGGGCACGCTGCCTCCAGTGACCTGTGAGGGAGGCGCGGCCTGCACTTCCTGCACTGACCACAGGGTGGCGCCGAGTTCTCCTCTCTGACCCACAGCGCATGCTCCTTCCCTGCGAACTCGATTGTGAGGTCAGCTGAGAGCAGTTGAGCCTCCTCAGGCGCGGGGGCGGTGGCGGAGGCTTTCCGGTAGGACGCCCGGCTCAGTGTCTCTGCTGAGAGGAGCTCGGTCTCCGTCTCCTTAGGACTCGCTGGGGTTTCGGCTTCAGGACAAAGTGGGGCTGCGTCCACGCTGACTAGGGAACTAGGTTTCCTGAGGACCCAGGTGATGCCTGAGGAAAAGGTGAAGAGACGGTGAGGAAAAGTGGGGAGAAACTTCCTGTGGGCGACTGACCGTTGAGGGGGTCCGTCTTCGTGTGAGCGAGGGAGGGCTTGGCGTGGAAAGCTGGGTTTTTGTTCAGGTTTGTGTGCAGGGTAGCCAGCATGAGTTATGGGGCGTCCAGTTTTCCCAGCACCATTTATGGTGGGGAGTGTCATGCTCCTTGGTGTGTCCTTGGTCCCTGTGTCATAAATTCACCGACCCCGTCCGTGGGGGTTGAATTCTGGTCTCTCTGTCCTGTTCCTCTGGTCCCTGTGCCCGTTTTGAGCCAGTTCCACACTGTTTTGGTGACTGTAGCTTCTCAGCAGAGTGTGACGTCAGGGAGGGAGATGCCTCCAGCCCGTTCTCTTTTTTCAGGGTTTCTTTGGCTATTTGGGGTCCTTTGTGGTCCCCCACAGATATTAGGAGGATTTGCTCTATTTGGGGGGAAAATACCATGGAATTTTGGGAGGGATTGCATTCACTGTGTCCACTGCGTTGGGTAGCATGGATATTTTAACAACATTAATTGTTCCATTCCATGAGAACAGGATATCTTTCCATTTATTGGTGTGTTTTGCAATGTCTTCATCAATGTCTTAAAGTTTTCAGTGTGCAGATCTTTCACCTCCTTGGTTGACTTTATTCCCAGGTATTTTGTTCTTTTTGATGCAGTTGTAAATAGGGTTGCTTTCTTTCTCTTTCTGATGGTTCATTATTAGTGTTTAGAAATGCAACTGATTTCTGTGTGTTGATTTTGCAACTTTACTGAATTTATTTATTAGTTCTAATAGTGTTTTTGTGGCATGAAGTGGAAAATTGGAATTCAAAAATCCCACTGTTTCTACCATATCCAGGTCGTCCACAACACGGAGGACAGCGGCTCCTAATATAACCTTCCCACGGTGCCTCTAAATGACATGTGGACTTTGGGTGAACTGGATCTGGGTAAGGCTTGGCTTCTATCTGGAAGTTTGATGTTTTCTCTGCTTTTCTGGCATGCTATTGACATACATGATGTTTTGAAAAGTAATTGACTTTCCAGTAACTTCAAACATACAACTTTACATACATAAAAACAAGTCTTGTACCTTGATTAAATATACTCCTAAATATTGATGTTGACATTATTACAAATGGAATTATTCTCAGAAATTCTTTTTCAGATTATTTTTTGCCAGCGTATGCATATAAGATAGATTTTCATGAATTGATATTTTGTTCTAAAACTTTGCTTATTAATTAGTTGATTAGCTCAAATAATTTCTTTGCTGATTATAGGTAGTTTCATATATAAGATGATGTGACCTATGTTCTGTGAAGAAACACGGTTTTAATTTTTCCATTCACCCATGGATGCCTTTTATTTCTTTCCTCAAGATTCTGGGTAGAACTTCCAGTACACTATTGAGTAACGGTGATGAAGGCCAGCTTCCTGGCCTTGTTCCTGATTTCAGGAGTAAATCTTTCAGTCTTTAACGTTGAGCATGATGTTTGCTGTGGCCTTTTGTACTACTCTTTTCCCTATTGAACAAATTTCCTTTTATTCCTGCTTTCTTGAGTGTTTTTCATGAAATAACACTGGATTTTCATTGTAGATTTTTTGCATGAATTGATATGGTTATGTGTTTTTACTTCACACCATTATTGTGGTTGAATACATTGCTTACTTTTAATATGTTGAGCAACCTGAAATTCCTGGTGTAGAGATACTTGCTTATGGCATTATCCATTTAAAGTTCTGTTGGTTTCATGTTGCTATTATTGTGTGATAGATTTTTACATTCATATTTGTAAGTTGTACTGGGGTAGTTTTCTTGTTTTTTTCCTCTATTTTTAAAATCTTTTTTAAAATAGTGGTTTTATTTCATTCTAATTATTTATTTATTTTGGCCACGTCCCATGGCTTGTGGGATCTTAGTTCCCCTGTCAGGGATCGAACCCGAGCCCTTGGCAGTGAAAGCACAGAGTCCTAACCACTGGGCCACCAGAGAATTCCCCAGTTTTCTTTTTCAAGATGTATTTGTATAATCTGATTAGACTTGGCTTGGTGTAAGTGGTTTGGAGGGTTAGCATTAGGGCTGGGGCTGGTGTGAGGGTTGGGGCTGTGTATGGTTTATGGTTGCTGTTATGGTTTAAGTTTTATGCTTAATGAGTTATTTATGGGTATGGTTAATGAATATATTTTATGGTTTGCTTATGGTTATGGTTTGGCTTATTGGTTAAGGTTTATGGTTTTGGTCTCAGGGTGTTAGGGTTCTGTGTTAGAGTGGGTGTTAGGGTATGGGTGAGAATTGGGGTACAGGTAGGATGCGGGTAGAGCATGGGTTAGGGTAAGGTACAGGTTTAGGGTACGGGTTAGGCTAAGGTTAGGTCAGGGCTTAGGGTCAGGATCAGAGTTTAGGGTTAGGGTCCATGTCAGGATTAGCGTCAAGGTTGAGCGAGGCCATTGTTTTCTGCTCCTCCAGTTCTGGATTCTCATTGATAGATGAATGAAATGTCTGCTCTGGTCACCCACTGTTTCAAATTGAGCTCAGCCTTAGTCAAGGGTTCTTAGGGCCTCAGAGGTCATGCAGGGTTTCCCTCCACCCTCCCTCGTGGGAAGGGTGATGCAGGCCCCACTCTGTGTGGGCAGCCCCAGGTCCAGCATGGCCCTGACATGCAGGATACCAAGTAGACGTGATGTAAGACTTGGTGCATCAGTCTGCCAGCCCCCAGGTGCTGCCTTTTTTTTTTTCTTAATTAATTAATTAATTAATTTGGGGCTGTGTTGGGTCTGCATTGCTGCACGGAGGCTTTCTCTAGTTGCGGCGAGTGGGGGCTTCTCATTGCGGTGGCTTCTCTTGTTGCAGAGCACAGGCTCTAAGCGCGTGGGCTTCAGCAGTTGTGGCTCACGGGTTCTAGAGCGCAGGCTCAGTAGTTGTGGTGCACGGGCTTAGTTGCTCCACAGCATGTGGGATCTTCCCGGACCAGGGCTCAAACCCGTGTCCCCTGCATTGGCAGGTGGATTCTTAACCACTGCGCCACCAGGGAAGTCTGGTGTTGCGTTCGTGAGGGCTGGTGGGGCCCTCTTGGGACTGGACGGATCCTTTGTTCCATCTGCACGGGTGTCCAAGCAGGTCTCAGAACAGCCCTTGGCCTCTGAGCATCCAGGCAGGCACCCACGTTCCTCCAGCTCAGGTTAGCCTTGGCCCCTCCATCCCCGTGGCCAATTACTGAGCTGATTGTGTCTTTACTCTTTAAAATTAAATCACTCTCTCCAGGTGGGCGAGAAGTTTACTTGTGAACTTGGTTAGGGTTAGGGGTTAGGGGTTAAGGGTTAGGGGTTAGGGTCAGGGTTAGGGCTAGGGCTAGGGCTAGGGGTTAGGGTTAGGCTTAGGGTTGGGTTAGGGTTAGGGGTTAGGTTTAGGGTTAGGGTTAGTGTTGGGGTAGGGTTAGGGTTAAGGTAGGGTTAGGGTTGGGTTAGGGTTAGGGTTTAGGGTTAGGGTGTCCAGCCTTACGTCCCATTCAGCTCTGAGTGTAGATGTGGTCAGTCCAGTTGCATCACAGCCCCTGATTGAATTTGGTAAGAATTCCTCTCTCTCTCACTGTCTTTCTTTTTTTATAATTAATTTTTATAGTGGGGTGTAGCTGATTTGCAATGTTGTGTTTCTTGGTGCTGTACATCCACCTGAGTCACTTACAGAGAGACATCAATAAATTCTTTTCTAGTTTCTAGTAGTCAGATAGATGTTTTTTTTCTGTGAATAGAGTGTGCTGAGTCCAGTTCCTTGAACAATGAGTATGTCTTGGCGATTACATTATTGGCGTATGGAACGGTATCTGTGCCAATTTCAACCTCCTGGTTTATGCATCACCTCACCACACTTTTCCCCTTAAGCAGCCATCAGTGTGTTTTGTAAATGTGTGATGGTGTTCGGTTTGTAATTCAGTTCATGGTTGGCGATTTTTAGATTCCCTTTATAAGTGATATCTTATGATAAGTTTCTCTTGCTGTCTAACTTATTTCACTCTCAATGACCAAACATAAGTACCCCTGAGTTGCTGCAACTGGCCTCATTTCATTGATTTCAGGGCTGAGTAATATTCCGTTGTGCTTAAGTACCAAATTTTCTTTCACCATTTTTTCCTTCCAAGGACTATTAAGTTGTACCCAAGTCGAGGCTGTTGTAAACATAGCAGCAGTAAACGGGGTGCCTGCGTCCTGTGGATTTTTGGTTTTTCCAACATATAGGCCCATGAGTGGAAGCGCCCTATGTTTTGTAGCTCTGTTTTTTAGATGTTTTAGGAAACACAGCACACTTCTCCAGAGTGGCCGTTGGCAATTTACATTCCCCCCTTCAGCGTAACAAGGCTCCCTTTTCTCCTCTCCTTGTCCTGCGTATCTGGTTTTTACCCTTTGTGAGGATGGTCCTTTTTTCTGATTCGAAGTGATACCTCTTTGTAGTGTTGATTTGCATTGCCCGCTTCTTTGGTTGGCCAAAAAGGGCGTATGCGTTTTTCCTGAATATATTCTGGAAGTTAAATTTGAGAGACAGCTTTTTTTGTTTAATTGATTAATTAATTAATTTATTTTTGGCTGTGTTGGGTCTTCGTTTCTGTGTGAAGGCTTTCTCTAGTTGTGGCAAGCGGGGGCCACTCTTCATCGCGGTGCGCGGGCCTCTCCCTATCGCGGCCTCTCTTGTTGCGGAGCACAGGCTCCAGACGTGCAGGCTCAATAGTTGTGGCTCACGGGCCTAGTTGCTCCGCGGCATGTGGGATCTTCCCAGGTCAGGGCTCGAACCCGTGTCCCCTGCATTAGCAGGCAGATTCTCAACCACTGCGCCACCAGGGAAGCCCCTTGAATAGATTTGTATTTAAAATTTGTCTGTGGGGACTTCCCTTGTGACGCAGTGGTTAAGAGTCCGCCTGCCAATGCAGGGGACACGGGCTCGAGCCCTGGTCCGGGAAGATCTCACATGCCACAGAGCACCCAAGCCTGCGCGGCACAACTCCTGAAGCCTGCGCGCCTAGAGCCCATGCTCGCCCACAAGAGAAGCCACCGCAATGAGAAGCCTGTGCACCGCAATGAAGAGTAGCCCTGCTCGACGCAACTAGAGAAAGCCCACATGCAGCAACGAAGACCCAACGCAGCCAAACATAAATTAGAAACTACAATAAAATTTGCCTCTGAATAACTTTGAATGAATTTGGTATAAGTTGTAAAGTTTGCATCTACATTCACTTCATTCCAATTGGTTTCCAATTAATTGTTCCTTAACTACTTTTAGAAAGCTTTTGGGATAGAGACTCCATTTTAGTTTGAATGTCCAGTTTAATGGATTCAGCAGTCCTGTCAGTAGGGCACGCTGCCTCCAGTGACCTGTGAGGGAGGCGCGGCCTGCACTTCCTGCACTGACCACAGGGTGGCGCCGAGTTCGCCTCTCTGACCCACAGCGCATGCTCGTTCCCTGCGAACTGGATTGTGAGGTCAGCTGAGAGCAGTTGAGCCTCCTCAGGCGCTGGAGTGGGGGCGGAGGCCTTCGGGTAGGACGCCCGGCTCAGTGTCTCTGCTGAGAGGAGCTCGGTCTCTGTCTCCTTAGGACTCGCTGGGGTTTCGGCTTCAGGACAAAGTGGGGCTGCGTCCACGCTGACTAGGGAACTAGGGTTCCTGAGGACCCAGGTGATGCCTGAGGAAAAGGTGAAGAGATGGTGAGGAAAAGTGGGGAGAAGCTTCCTGTGGGCAACTGACCGTTGAGGGGGTGCGTCTTCGTGTGAGCGAGGGAGGGCTTGGCGTGGAAAGCTGGGTTTTTGTTCAGGTTTGTGTGCAGGGTAGCCATCGTGAGTTATGGCGCGTCCAGTTTTCCCAGCACCATTTATGGTGGGGAGTGTCGTGCTCCTTGGTGTGTACTCGGTCCCTGTGTCATAAATTCACCGACCCCGTCCGTGGGGGTTGAATTCTGGTCTCTCTGTCCTGTTCCTCTGGTCCCTCTGCCCGTTTTGAGCCAGTTCCACACTGTTTTGGTGACTGTAGCTTCTCAGCAGAGTGTGACGTCAGGGAGGGAGATGCCTCCAGCCCGTTCTCTTTTTTCAGGGTTTCTTTGGCTATTTGGGGTCCTTTGTGGTTCCCCACAGATATTAGGAGGATTTTCTCTATTTGGGGGGAAAATACCATGGAATTTTGGGAGGGATTGCATTCACTGTGTCCACTGCTTTGGGTAGCATGGATATTTTAACAACAGTAATTGTTCCATTCCATGAGAACAGGATATCTTTCCATTTATTGGTGTGTTTTGCAATGTCTTCATCAATGTCTTAAAGTTTTCAGTGTGCAGGTCTTTCACCTCCTTGGTTGACTTTATTCCCAGGTATTTTGTTCTTTTTGATGCAGTTGTAAATAGGGTTGCTTTCTTTCTCTTTCTGATGGTTCATTATTAGTGTTTAGAAATGCAACTGATTTCTGTGTATTGATTTTGCAACTTTACTGAATTTATTTATTAGTTCTAATAGTGTTTTTGTGGCATGAAGTGGAAAATTGGAATTCAAAAATCCCACTGTTTCTACCATATCCAGGTCGTCCACAACACGGAGGACAGCGGCTCCTAATATAACCTTCCCACGGTGCCTCTAAATGACATGTGGACTTTGGGTGAACTGGATCTGGGTAAGGCTTGGCTTCTATCTGGAAGTTTGATGTTTTCTCTGCTTTTCTGGCATGCTATTGACATACATGATGTTTTGAAAAGTAACTGACTTTCCAGTAATTTCAAATATACAACTTTACATACATAAAAACAAGTCTTGTACCTTGATTAAATATACTCCTAAATATTGATGTTGACATTATTACAAATGGAATTGTTCTCATAAATTCTTTTTCAGATTATTTTTTGCCAGCATATGCATATAAGATAGATTTTCATGAATTGATATTTTGTTCTATAACTTTGCTTATTAATTAGTTGATTAGCTCAAATAATTTCTTTGCTGATTATAGGTAGTTTCATATATAAGATGATGTGACCTATGTTCTGTGAAGAAACACGGTTTTAATTTTTCCATTCACCCATGGATGCCTTTTATTTCTTTCCTCAAGATTCTGGGTAGAACTTCCAGTACACTATTGAGTAACGGTGATGAAGGGCAGCTTCCTGGCCTTGTTCCTGATTTCAGGAGTAAATCTTTCAGTCTTTAACGTTGAGCATGATGTTTGCTGTGGCCTTTTGTACTACTCTTTTCCCTATTGAACAAATTTCCTTTTATTCCTGCTTTCTTGAGTGTTTTTCATGAAATAACACTGGATTTTCATTGTAGATTTTTTGCATTAATTGATATGGTTATGTGTTTTTACTTCACACCATTATTGTGGTTGAATACATTGCTTACTTTTAATATGTTGAGCAACCTGAAATTCCTGGTGTAGAGATACTTGCTTATGGCATTATCCATTTAAAGTTCTGTTGGTTTCATGTTGCTATTATTGTGTGATAGATTTTTACATTCATATTTGTAAGTTGTACTGGGGTAGTTTTCTTGTTTTTTTCCTCTATTTTTAAAATCTTTTTTAAAATAGTGGTTTTATTTCATTCTAATTATTTATTTATTTTGGCCACGTCCCATGGCTTGTGGGATCTTAGTTCCCCAGTCAGGGATCGAACCCGAGCCCTTGGCAGTGAAAGCACAGAGTCCTAACCACTGGGCCACCAGAGAATTCCCCAGTTTTCTTTTTCAAGATGTATTTGTATAATCTGATTAGACTTGGCTTGGTGTAAGTGGTTTGGAGGGTTAGCATTAGGGCTGGGGCTGGTGTGAGGGTTGGGGCTGTGTATGGTTTATGGTTGCTGTTATGGTTTAAGTTTTATGCTTAATGAGTTATTTATGGGTATGGTTAATGAATATATTTTATGGTTTGCTTATGGTTATGGTTTGGCTTATTGGTTAAGGTTTATGGTTTTGGTCTCAGGGTGTTAGGGTTCTGTGTTAGAGTGGGTGTTAGGGTATGGGTGAGAATTGGGGTACAGGTAGGATGCGGGTAGAGCATGGGTTAGGGTAAGGTACAGGTTTAGGGTACGGGTTAGGCTAAGGTTAGGTCAGGGCTTAGGGTCAGGATCAGAGTTTAGGGTTAGGGTCCATGTCAGGATTAGCGTCAAGGTTGAGCGAGGCCATTGTTTTCTGCTCCTCCAGTTCTGGATTCTCATTGATAGATGAATGAAATGTCTGCTCTGGTCACCCACTGTTTCAAATTGAGCTCAGCCTTAGTCAAGGGTTCTTAGGGCCTCAGAGGTCATGCAGGGTTTCCCTCCACCCTCCCTCGTGGGAAGGGTGATGCAGGCCCCACTCTGTGTGTGCAGCCCCAGGTCCAGCATGGCCCTGACATGCAGGATACTAAGTAGACGTGATGTAAGACTTGGTGCATCAGTCTGCCAGCCCCCAGGTGCTGCCTTTTTTTTTTTCTTAATTAATTAATTAATTAATTTGGGGCTGTGTTGGGTCTGCATTGCTGCACGGAGGCTTTCTCTAGTTGCGGCGAGTGGGGGCTTCTCATTGCGGTGGCTTCTCTTGTTGCAGAGCACAGGCTCTAAGCGCGTGGGCTTCAGCAGTTGTGGCTCGCGGGTTCTAGAGCGCAGGCTCAGTAGTTGTGGTGCACGGGCTTAGTTGCTCCACAGCATGTGGGATCTTCCCGGACCAGGGCTCAAACCCGTGTCCCCTGCATTGGCAGGTGGATTCTTAACCACTGCGCCACCAGGGAAGTCTGGTGTTGCGTTCGTGAGGGCTGGTGGGGCCCTCTTGGGACTGGACGGATCCTTTGTTCCATCTGCACGGGTGTCCAAGCAGGTCTCAGAACAGCCCTTGGCCTCTGAGCATCCAGGCAGGCACCCACGTTCCTCCAGCTCAGGTTAGCCTTGGCCCCTCCATCCCCGTGGCCAATTACTGAGCTGATTGTGTCTTTACTCTTTAAAATTAAATCACTCTCTCCAGGTGGGCGAGAAGTTTACTTGTGAACTTGGTTAGGGTTAGGGGTTAGGGGTTAAGGGTTAGGAGTTAGGGTCAGGGTTAGGGCTAGGGCTAGGGCTAGGGGTTAGGGTTAGGCTTAGGGTTGGGTTAGGGTTAGGGGTTAGGTTTAGGGTTAGGGTTAGTGTTGGGGTAGGGTTAGGGTTAAGGTAGGGTTAGGGTTGGGTTAGGGTTAGGGTTTAGGGTTAGGGTGTCCAGCCTTACATCCCATTCAGCTGTGAGTGTAGATGTGGTCAGTCCAGTTGTATCACAGCCCCTGATTGAATTTTGTAAGAATTCCTCTCTCTCTCACTGTCCTTCTTTTTTTATAATTAATTGTTAGAGTGGGGTGTAGCTGATTTACAATGTTGTGTTTCTTGGTGCTGTACATCCACCTGAGTCACTTACAGAGAGACATCAATAAATTCTTTTCTAGTTTCTAGTAGTCAGATAGATGTTTTTTTCTGTGAATAGAGTGTGCTGAGTCCAGTTCCTTGAACAATGAGTATGTCTTGGCGATTACATTATTGGCGTATGGAACGGTATCTGTGCCAATTTCAACCTCCTGGTTTATGCATCACCGCACCACACTTTTCCCCTTAAGCAGCCATCAGTGTGTTTTGTAAATGTGTGATGGTGTTCGGTTTGTAATTCAGTTCATGGTTGGCGATTTTTAGATTCCCTTTATAAGTGATATCTTATGATAAGTTTCTCTTGCTGTCTAACTTATTTCACTCTCAATGACCAAACATAAGTCCCCCTGAGTTGCTGCAACTGGCCTCATTTCATTGATTTCAGGGCTGAGTAATATTCCGTTGTGCTTAAGTACCAAATTTTCTTTCACCATTTTTTCCTTCCAAGGACTATTAAGTTGTACCCAAGTCGAGGCTGTTGTAAACATAGCAGCAGTAAACGGGGTGCCTGCGTCCTGTGGATTTTTGGTTTTTCCAACATATAGGCCCATGAGTGGAAGCGCCCTATGCTTTGTAGCTCTGTTTTTTAGATGTATTAGGAAACACAGCACACTTCTCCAGAGTGGCCGTTGGCAATTTACATTCCCCCCTTCAGCGTAACAAGGCTCCCTTTTCTCCTCTCCTTGTCCTGCGTATCTGGTTTTTACCCTTTGTGAGGATGGTCCTTTTTTCTGATTCGAAGTGATACCTCTTTGTAGTGTTGATTTGCATTGCCCGCTTCTTTGGTTGGCCAAAAAGGGCATATGCGTTTTTCCTGAATATATTCTGGAAGTTAAATTTGAGAGACAGCTTTTTTTGTTTAATTGATTAATTAATTAATTTATTTTTGGCTGTGTTGGGTCTTCGTTTCTGTGTGAAGGCTTTCTCGAGTTGTGGCAAGCGGGGGCCACTCTTCATCGCGGTGCACGGGCCTCTCCCTATCGCGGCCTCTCTTGTTGCGGAGCACAGGCTCCAGACATGCAGGCTCAATAGTTGTGGCTCACGGGCCTAGTAGCTCCGCGGCATGTGGGATCTTCCCAGGTCAGGGCTCGAACCCGTGTCCCCTGCATTAGCAGGCAGATTCTCAACCACTGTGCCACCAGGGAAGCCCCTTGAATAGTTTTGTATTTAAAATTTGTCTGTGGGGACTTCCCTGGTGACGCAGCGGTTAAGAGTCTGCCTGCCAATGCAGGGGACACGGGCTCGAGCCCTGGTCCAGGAAGATCCCACATGCCGCAGAGCACCCAAGCCTGCGCGGCACAACTACTGAAGCCTGCGCGCCTAGAGCCCATGCTCGCCCACAAGATAAGCCACCGCAATGAGAAGTCCGTGCACCACAACGAAGAGTAGCCCCGCTCGACGCAACTAGAGAAAGCCCACATGCAGCAACGAAGACCCAACGCAGCCAAACGTAAATTAGAAACTACAATAAAATTTGCCTCTGAATAACTTTGAGTGAATTTGGTATAAGTTGTAAAGTTTGCATCTACATTCACTTCATTCCAAATGGTTTCCAATTAATTGTTCCTTAACTACTTTTAGAAAGCTTTTGGGATAGAGACTCCATTTTAGTTTGAATGTCCAGTTTAATGGATATCAGCAGTCCTGTCAGTAGGGCACGCTGCCTCCAGTGACCTGTGAGGGAGGCGCGGCCTGCACTTCCTGCACTGACCACAGGGTGGCGCCGAGTTCTCCTCTCTGACCCACAGCGCATGCTCCTTCCCTGCGAACTCGATTGTGAGGTCAGCTGAGAGCAGTTGAGCCTCCTCAGGCGCGGGGGCGGTGGCGGAGGCTTTCCGGTAGGACGCCCGGCTCAGTGTCTCTGCTGAGAGGAGCTCGGTCTCCGTCTCCTTAGGACTCGCTGGGGTTTCGGCTTCAGGACAAAGTGGGGCTGCGTCCACGCTGACTAGGGAACTAGGTTTCCTGAGGACCCAGGTGATGCCTGAGGAAAAGGTGAAGAGACGGTGAGGAAAAGTGGGGAGAAACTTCCTGTGGGCGACTGACCGTTGAGGGGGTCCGTCTTCGTGTGAGCGAGGGAGGGCTTGGCGTGGAAAGCTGGGTTTTTGTTCAGGTTTGTGTGCAGGGTAGCCAGCATGAGTTATGGGGCGTCCAGTTTTCCCAGCACCATTTATGGTGGGGAGTGTCATGCTCCTTGGTGTGTCCTTGGTCCCTGTGTCATAAATTCACCGACCCCGTCCGTGGGGGTTGAATTCTGGTCTCTCTGTCCTGTTCCTCTGGTCCCTGTGCCCGTTTTGAGCCAGTTCCACACTGTTTTGGTGACTGTAGCTTCTCAGCAGAGTGTGACGTCAGGGAGGGAGATGCCTCCAGCCCGTTCTCTTTTTTCAGGGTTTCTTTGGCTATTTGGGGTCCTTTGTGGTTCCCCACAGATATTAGGAGGATTTGCTCTATTTGGGGGGAAAATACCATGGAATTTTGGGAGGGATTGCATTCACTGTGTCCACTGCTTTGGTTAGCATGGATATTTTAACAACATTAATTGTTCCATTCCATGAGAACAGGATATCTTTCCATTTATTGGTGTGTTTTGCAATGTCTTCATCAATGTCTTAAAGTTTTCAGTGTGCAGATCTTTCACCTCCTTGGTTGACTTTATTCCCAGGTATTTTGTTCTTTTTGATGCAGTTGTAAATAGGGTTGCTTTCTTTCTCTTTCTGATGGTTCATTATTAGTGTTTAGAAATGCAACTGATTTCTGTGTGTTGATTTTGCAACTTTACTGAATTTATTTATTAGTTCTAATAGTGTTTTTGTGGCATGAAGTGGAAAATTGGAATTCAAAAATCCCACTGTTTCTACCATATCCAGGTCGTCCACAACACGGAGGACAGCGGCTCCTAATATAACCTTCCCACGGTGCCTCTAAATGACATGTGGACTTTGGGTGAACTGGATCTGGGTAAGGCTTGGCTTCTATCTGGAAGTTTGATGTTTTCTCTGCTTTTCTGGCATGCTATTGACATACATGATGTTTTGAAAAGTAATTGACTTTCCAGTAACTTCAAACATACAACTTTACATACATAAAAACAAGTCTTGTACCTTGATTAAATATACTCCTAAATATTGATGTTGACATTATTACAAATGGAATTATTCTCAGAAATTCTTTTTCAGATTATTTTTTGCCAGCGTATGCATATAAGATAGATTTTCATGAATTGATATTTTGTTCTAAAACTTTGCTTATTAATTAGTTGATTAGCTCAAATAATTTCTTTGCTGATTATAGGTAGTTTCATATATAAGATGATGTGACCTATGTTCTGTGAAGAAACACGGTTTTAATTTTTCCATTCACCCATGGATGCCTTTTATTTCTTTCCTCAAGATTCTGGGTAGAACTTCCAGTACACTATTGAGTAACGGTGATGAAGGCCAGCTTCCTGGCCTTGTTCCTGATTTCAGGAGTAAATCTTTCAGTC
Source organism: Balaenoptera physalus (assembly GCF_965194825.1). Lineage (NCBI taxonomy): Eukaryota > Metazoa > Chordata > Mammalia > Artiodactyla > Balaenopteridae > Balaenoptera > Balaenoptera physalus. Next base: position 101,577 of record NW_028125427.1, read on the forward strand.
TTTAACGTTGAGCATGATGTTTGCTGTGGCCTTTTGTACTACTCTTTTCCCTATTGAACAAATTTCCTTTTATTCCTGCTTTCTTGAGTGTTTTTCATGAAATAACACTGGATTTTCATTGTAGATTTTTTGCATGAATTGATATGGTTATGTGTTTTTACTTCACACCATTATTGTGGTTGAATACATTGCTTACTTTTAATATGTTGAGCAACCTGAAATTCCTGGTGTAGAGATACTTGCTTATGGCATTATCCATTTAAAGTTCTGTTGGTTTCATGTTGCTATTATTGTGTGATAGATTTTTACATTCATATTTGTAAGTTGTACTGGGGTAGTTTTCTTGTTTTTTTCCTCTATTTTTAAAATCTTTTTTAAAATAGTGGTTTTATTTCATTCTAATTATTTATTTATTTTGGCCACGTCCCATGGCTTGTGGGATCTTAGTTCCCCAGTCAGGGATCGAACCCGAGCCCTTGGCAGTGAAAGCACAGAGTCCTAACCACTGGGCCACCAGAGAATTCCCCAGTTTTCTTTTTCAAGATGTATTTGTATAATCTGATTAGACTTGGCTTGGTGTAAGTGGTTTGGAGGGTTAGCATTAGGGCTGGGGCTGGTGTGAGGGTTGGGGCTGTGTATGGTTTATGGTTGCTGTGATGGTTTAAGTTTTATGCTTAATGAGTTATTTATGGGTATGGTTAATGAATATATTTTATGGTTTGCTTATGGTTATGGTTTGGCTTATTGGTTAAGGTTTATGGTTTTGGTCTCAGGGTGTTAGGGTTCTGTGTTAGAGTGGGTGTTAGGGTATGGGTGAGAATTGGGGTACAGGTAGGATGCGGGTAGAGCATGGGTTAGGGTAAGGTACAGGTTTAGGGTACGGGTTAGGCTAAGGTTAGGTCAGGGCTTAGGGTCAGGATCAGAGTTTAGGGTTAGGGTCCATGTCAGGATTAGCGTCAAGGTTGAGCGAGGCCATTGTTTTCTGCTCCTCCAGTTCTGGATTCTCATTGATAGATGAATGAAATGTCTGCTCTGGTCACCCACTGTTTCAAATTGAGCTCAGCCTTAGTCAAGGGTTCTTAGGGCCTCAGAGGTCATGCAGGGTTTCCCTCCACCCTCCCTCGTGGGAAGGGTGATGCAGGCCCCACTCTGTGTGTGCAGCCCCAGGTCCAGCATGGCCCTGACATGCAGGATACTAAGTAGACGTGATGTAAGACTTGGTGCATCAGTCTGCCAGCCCCCAGGTGCTGCCTTTTTTTTTTTCTTAATTAATTAATTAATTAATTTGGGGCTGTGTTGGGTCTGCATTGCTGCACGGAGGCTTTCTCTAGTTGCGGCGAGTGGGGGCTTCTCATTGCGGTGGCTTCTCTTGTTGCAGAGCACAGGCTCTAAGCGCGTGGGCTTCAGCAGTTGTGGCTCGCGGGTTCTAGAGCGCAGGCTCAGTAGTTGTGGTGCACGGGCTTAGTTGCTCCACAGCATGTGGGATCTTCCCGGACCAGGGCTCAAACCCGTGTCCCCTGCATTGGCAGGTGGATTCTTAACCACTGCGCCACCAGGGAAGTCTGGTGTTGCGTTCGTGAGGGCTGGTGGGGCCCTCTTGGGACTGGACGGATCCTTTGTTCCATCTGCACGGGTGTCCAAGCAGGTCTCAGAACAGCCCTTGGCCTCTGAGCATCCAGGCAGGCACCCACGTTCCTCCAGCTCAGGTTAGCCTTGGCCCCTCCATCCCCGTGGCCAATTACTGAGCTGATTGTGTCTTTACTCTTTAAAATTAAATCACTCTCTCCAGGTGGGCGAGAAGTTTACTTGTGAACTTGGTTAGGGTTAGGGGTTAGGGGTTAAGGGTTAGGAGTTAGGGTCAGGGTTAGGGCTAGGGCTAGGGCTAGGGGTTAGGGTTAGGCTTAGGGTTGGGTTAGGGTTAGGGGTTAGGTTTAGGGTTAGGGTTAGTGTTGGGGTAGGGTTAGGGTTAAGGTAGGGTTAGGGTTGGGTTAGGGTTAGGGTTTAGGGTTAGGGTGTCCAGCCTTACATCCCATTCAGCTGTGAGTGTAGATGTGGTCAGTCCAGTTGTATCACAGCCCCTGATTGAATTTTGTAAGAATTCCTCTCTCTCTCACTGTCCTTCTTTTTTTATAATTAATTGTTAGAGTGGGGTGTAGCTGATTTACAATGTTGTGTTTCTTGGTGCTGTACATCCACCTGAGTCACTTACAGAGAGACATCAATAAATTCTTTTCTAGTTTCTAGTAGTCAGATAGATGTTTTTTTCTGTGAATAGAGTGTGCTGAGTCCAGTTCCTTGAACAATGAGTATGTCTTGGCGATTACATTATTGGCGTATGGAACGGTATCTGTGCCAATTTCAACCTCCTGGTTTATGCATCACCGCACCACACTTTTCCCCTTAAGCAGCCATCAGTGTGTTTTGTAAATGTGTGATGGTGTTCGGTTTGTAATTCAGTTCATGGTTGGCGATTTTTAGATTCCCTTTATAAGTGATATCTTATGATAAGTTTCTCTTGCTGTCTAACTTATTTCACTCTCAATGACCAAACATAAGTCCCCCTGAGTTGCTGCAACTGGCCTCATTTCATTGATTTCAGGGCTGAGTAATATTCCGTTGTGCTTAAGTACCAAATTTTCTTTCACCATTTTTTCCTTCCAAGGACTATTAAGTTGTACCCAAGTCGAGGCTGTTGTAAACATAGCAGCAGTAAACGGGGTGCCTGCGTCCTGTGGATTTTTGGTTTTTCCAACATATAGGCCCATGAGTGGAAGCGCCCTATGCTTTGTAGCTCTGTTTTTTAGATGTATTAGGAAACACAGCACACTTCTCCAGAGTGGCCGTTGGCAATTTACATTCCCCCCTTCAGCGTAACAAGGCTCCCTTTTCTCCTCTCCTTGTCCTGCGTATCTGGTTTTTACCCTTTGTGAGGATGGTCCTTTTTTCTGATTCGAAGTGATACCTCTTTGTAGTGTTGATTTGCATTGCCCGCTTCTTTGGTTGGCCAAAAAGGGCATATGCGTTTTTCCTGAATATATTCTGGAAGTTAAATTTGAGAGACAGCTTTTTTTGTTTAATTGATTAATTAATTAATTTATTTTTGGCTGTGTTGGGTCTTCGTTTCTGTGTGAAGGCTTTCTCGAGTTGTGGCAAGCGGGGGCCACTCTTCATCGCGGTGCACGGGCCTCTCCCTATCGCGGCCTCTCTTGTTGCGGAGCACAGGCTCCAGACATGCAGGCTCAATAGTTGTGGCTCACGGGCCTAGTAGCTCCGCGGCATGTGGGATCTTCCCAGGTCAGGGCTCGAACCCGTGTCCCCTGCATTAGCAGGCAGATTCTCAACCACTGTGCCACCAGGGAAGCCCCTTGAATAGTTTTGTATTTAAAATTTGTCTGTGGGGACTTCCCTGGTGACGCAGCGGTTAAGAGTCTGCCTGCCAATGCAGGGGACACGGGCTCGAGCCCTGGTCCAGGAAGATCCCACATGCCGCAGAGCACCCAAGCCTGCGCGGCACAACTACTGAAGCCTGCGCGCCTAGAGCCCATGCTCGCCCACAAGATAAGCCACCGCAATGAGAAGTCCGTGCACCACAACGAAGAGTAGCCCCGCTCGACGCAACTAGAGAAAGCCCACATGCAGCAACGAAGACCCAACGCAGCCAAACGTAAATTAGAAACTACAATAAAATTTGCCTCTGAATAACTTTGAGTGAATTTGGTATAAGTTGTAAAGTTTGCATCTACATTCACTTCATTCCAAATGGTTTCCAATTAATTGTTCCTTAACTACTTTTAGAAAGCTTTTGGGATAGAGACTCCATTTTAGTTTGAATGTCCAGTTTAATGGATATCAGCAGTCCTGTCAGTAGGGCACGCTGCCTCCAGTGACCTGTGAGGGAGGCGCGGCCTGCACTTCCTGCACTGACCACAGGGTGGCGCCGAGTTCTCCTCTCTGACCCACAGCGCATGCTCCTTCCCTGCGAACTCGATTGTGAGGTCAGCTGAGAGCAGTTGAGCCTCCTCAGGCGCGGGGGCGGTGGCGGAGGCTTTCCGGTAGGACGCCCGGCTCAGTGTCTCTGCTGAGAGGAGCTCGGTCTCCGTCTCCTTAGGACTCGCTGGGGTTTCGGCTTCAGGACAAAGTGGGGCTGCGTCCACGCTGACTAGGGAACTAGGTTTCCTGAGGACCCAGGTGATGCCTGAGGAAAAGGTGAAGAGACGGTGAGGAAAAGTGGGGAGAAACTTCCTGTGGGCGACTGACCGTTGAGGGGGTCCGTCTTCGTGTGAGCGAGGGAGGGCTTGGCGTGGAAAGCTGGGTTTTTGTTCAGGTTTGTGTGCAGGGTAGCCAGCATGAGTTATGGGGCGTCCAGTTTTCCCAGCACCATTTATGGTGGGGAGTGTCATGCTCCTTGGTGTGTCCTTGGTCCCTGTGTCATAAATTCACCGACCCCGTCCGTGGGGGTTGAATTCTGGTCTCTCTGTCCTGTTCCTCTGGTCCCTGTGCCCGTTTTGAGCCAGTTCCACACTGTTTTGGTGACTGTAGCTTCTCAGCAGAGTGTGACGTCAGGGAGGGAGATGCCTCCAGCCCGTTCTCTTTTTTCAGGGTTTCTTTGGCTATTTGGGGTCCTTTGTGGTTCCCCACAGATATTAGGAGGATTTGCTCTATTTGGGGGGAAAATACCATGGAATTTTGGGAGGGATTGCATTCACTGTGTCCACTGCTTTGGGTAGCATGGATATTTTAACAACATTAATTGTTCCATTCCATGAGAACAGGATATCTTTCCATTTATTGGTGTGTTTTGCAATGTCTTCATCAATGTCTTAAAGTTTTCAGTGTGCAGATCTTTCACCTCCTTGGTTGACTTTATTCCCAGGTATTTTGTTCTTTTTGATGCAGTTGTAAATAGGGTTGCTTTCTTTCTCTTTCTGATGGTTCATTATTAGTGTTTAGAAATGCAACTGATTTCTGTGTGTTGATTTTGCAACTTTACTGAATTTATTTATTAGTTCTAATAGTGTTTTTGTGGCATGAAGTGGAAAATTGGAATTCAAAAATCCCACTGTTTCTACCATATCCAGGTCGTCCACAACACGGAGGACAGCGGCTCCTAATATAACCTTCCCACGGTGCCTCTAAATGACATGTGGACTTTGGGTGAACTGGATCTGGGTAAGGCTTGGCTTCTATCTGGAAGTTTGATGTTTTCTCTGCTTTTCTGGCATGCTATTGACATACATGATGTTTTGAAAAGTAATTGACTTTCCAGTAACTTCAAACATACAACTTTACATACATAAAAACAAGTCTTGTACCTTGATTAAATATACTCCTAAATATTGATGTTGACATTATTACAAATGGAATTATTCTCAGAAATTCTTTTTCAGATTATTTTTTGCCAGCGTATGCATATAAGATAGATTTTCATGAATTGATATTTTGTTCTAAAACTTTGCTTATTAATTAGTTGATTAGCTCAAATAATTTCTTTGCTGATTATAGGTAGTTTCATATATAAGATGATGTGACCTATGTTCTGTGAAGAAACACGGTTTTAATTTTTCCATTCACCCATGGATGCCTTTTATTTCTTTCCTCAAGATTCTGGGTAGAACTTCCAGTACACTATTGAGTAACGGTGATGAAGGCCAGCTTCCTGGCCTTGTTCCTGATTTCAGGAGTAAATCTTTCAGTCTTTAACGTTGAGCATGATGTTTGCTGTGGCCTTTTGTACTACTCTTTTCCCTATTGAACAAATTTCCTTTTATTCCTGCTTTCTTGAGTGTTTTTCATGAAATAACACTGGATTTTCATTGTAGATTTTTTGCATGAATTGATATGGTTATGTGTTTTTACTTCACACCATTATTGTGGTTGAATACATTGCTTACTTTTAATATGTTGAGCAACCTGAAATTCCTGGTGTAGAGATACTTGCTTATGGCATTATCCATTTAAAGTTCTGTTGGTTTCATGTTGCTATTATTGTGTGATAGATTTTTACATTCATATTTGTAAGTTGTACTGGGGTAGTTTTCTTGTTTTTTTCCTCTATTTTTAAAATCTTTTTTAAAATAGTGGTTTTATTTCATTCTAATTATTTATTTATTTTGGCCACGTCCCATGGCTTGTGGGATCTTAGTTCCCCAGTCAGGGATCGAACCCGAGCCCTTGGCAGTGAAAGCACAGAGTCCTAACCACTGGGCCACCAGAGAATTCCCCAGTTTTCTTTTTCAAGATGTATTTGTATAATCTGATTAGACTTGGCTTGGTGTAAGTGGTTTGGAGGGTTAGCATTAGGGCTGGGGCTGGTGTGAGGGTTGGGGCTGTGTATGGTTTATGGTTGCTGTGATGGTTTAAGTTTTATGCTTAATGAGTTATTTATGGGTATGGTTAATGAATATATTTTATGGTTTGCTTATGGTTATGGTTTGGCTTATTGGTTAAGGTTTATGGTTTTGGTCTCAGGGTGTTAGGGTTCTGTGTTAGAGTGGGTGTTAGGGTATGGGTGAGTATTGGGGTACAGGTAGGATGTGGGTAGAGCATGGGTTAGGGTAAGGTACAGGTTTAGGGTACGGGTTAGGCTAAGGTTAGGTCAGGGCTTAGGGTCAGGATCAGAGGTTAGGGTTAGGGTCCATGTCAGGATTAGCGTCAAGATTCAGCGAGGCCATTGTTTTCTGCTCCTCCAGTTCTGGATTCTCATTGATAGATGAATGAAATGTCTGCTCTGGTCACCCACTGTTTCAAATTGAGCTCAGCCTTAGTCAAGGGTTCTTAGGGCCTCAGAGGTCATGCAGGGTTTCCCTCCACCCTCCCTCGTGGGAAGGGTGATGCAGACCCCACTCTGTGTGGGCAGCCCCAGGTCCAGCATGGCCCTGACATGCAGGATACTAAGTAGACGTGATGTAAGACTTGGTGCATCAGTCTGCCAGCCCCCAGGGGCTGCCTTTTTTTTTTTTCTTAATTAATTAATTAATTAATTTGGGGCTGTGTTGGGTCTGCATTGCTGCACGGAGGCTTTCTCTACTTGCGGCGAGTGGGGGCTTCTCATTGCGGTGGCTTCTCTTGTTGCAGAGCACAGGCTCTAAGCGCGTGGGCTTCAACAGTTGTGGCTCGCGGGTTCTAGAGCGCAGGCTCAGTAGTTGTGGTGCACGGGCTTAGTTGCTCCACAGCATGTGGGATCTTCCCGGACCAGGGCTCAAACCCGTGTCCCCTGCATTGGCAGGTGGATTCTTAACCACTGCGCCACCAGGGAAGTCTGGTGTTGCGTTCGTGAGGGCTGGTGGGGCCCTCTTGGGACTGGACGGATCCTTTGTTCCATCTGCACGGGTGTCCAAGCAGGTCTCAGAACAGCCCTTGGCCTCTGAGCATCCAGGCAGGCACCCACGTTCCTCCAGCTCAGGTTAGCCTTGGCCCCTCCATCCCCGTGGCCAATTACTGAGCTGATTGTGTCTTTACTCTTTAAAATTAAATCACTCTCTCCAGGTGGGCGAGAAGTTTACTTGTGAACTTGGTTAGGGTTAGGGGTTAGGGGTTAAGGGTTAGGGGTTAGGGTCAGGGTTAGGGCTAGGGCTAGGGCTAGGGGTTAGGGTTAGGCTTAGGGTTGGGTTAGGGTTAGGGGTTAGGTTTAGGTTTAGGGTTAGTGTTGGGTTAGGTTTAGGGTTAAGGTAGGGTTAGGGTTGGGTTAGGGTTAGGGTTTAGGGTTAGGGTGTCCAGCCTTACGTCCCATTCAGCTGTGAGTGTAGATGTGGTCAGTCCAGTTGCATCACAGCCCCTGATTGAATTTTGTAAGAATTCCTCTCTCTCTCACTGTCTTTCTTTTTTTATAATTAATTTTTAGAGTGGGGTGTAGCTGATTTGCAATGTTGTTTTCTTGGTGCTGTACATCCACCTGAGTCACTTATAGAGAGACAGCAATAAATTCTTTTCTAGTTTCTAGTAGTCAGATAGATGTTTTTTCTGTGAATAGAGTGTGCTGAGTCCAGTTCCTTGAACAATGAGTATGTCTTGGCGATTACATTATTGGCGTATGGAACGGTATCTGTGCCAATTTCAACCTCCTGGTTTATGCATCACCGCACCACACTTTTCCCCTTAAGCAGCCATCAGTGTGTTTTGTAAATGTGTGATGGTGTTCGGTTTGTAATTCAGTTCATGGTTGGCGATTTTTAGATTCCCTTTATAAGTGATATCTTATGATAAGTTTCTCTTGCTGTCTAACTTATTTCACTCTCAATGACCAAACATAAGTCCCCCTGAGTTGCTGCAACTGGCCTCATTTCATTGATTTCAGGGCTGAGTAATATTCCGTTGTGCTTAAGTACCAAATTTTCTTTCACCGTTTTTTCCTTCCAAGGACTATTAAGTTGTACCCAAGTCGAGGCTGTTGTAAACATAGCAGCAGTAAACGGGGTGCCTGCGTCCTGTGGATTTTTGGTTTTTCCAACATATAGGCCCATGAGTGGAAGCGCCCTATGCTTTGTAGCTCTGTTTTTTAGATGTTTTAGGAAACACAGCACACTTCTCCAGAGTGGCCGTTGGCAATTTACATTCCCCCCTTCAGCGTAACAAGGCTCCCTTTTCTCCTCTCCTTGTCCTGCATATCTGGTTTTTACCCTTTGTGAGGATGGTCCTTTTTTCTGATTCGAAGTGATACCTCTTTGTAGTGTTGATTTGCATTGCCCGCTTCTTTGGTTGGCCAAAAAGGGCGTATGCGTTTTTCCTGAATATATTCTGGAAGTTAAATTTGAGAGACAGCTTTTTTTGTTTAATTGATTAATTAATTAATTTATTTTTGGCTGTGTTGGGTCTTCGTTTCTGTGTGAAGGCTTTCTCTAGTTGTGGCAAGCGGGGGCCACTCTTCATCGCAGTGCGCGGGCCTCTCACTATCGCGGCCTCTCTTGTTGCGGAGCACAGGCTCCAGACGTGCAGGCTCAATAGTTGTGGCTCACGGGCCTAGTTGCTCCGCGGCATGTGGGATCTTCCCAGGTCAGGGCTCGAACCCGTGTCCCCTGCATTAGCAGGCAGATTCTCAACCACTGCGCGACCAGGGAAGCCCCTTGAATAGTTTTGTATTTAAAATTTGTCTGTGGGGACTTCCCTGGTGACGCAGTGGTTAAGAGTCCGCCTGCCAATGCAGGGGACACGGGCTCGAGCCCTGGTCCGGGAAGATCCCACATGCCGCAGAGCACCCAAGCCTGCGCGGCACAACTACTGAAGCCTGCGCGCCTAGAGCCCATGCTCGCCCACAAGAGAAGCCACCGCAATGAGAAGCCCGTGCACCACAACGAAGAGTAGCCCCGCTCGACGCAACTAGAGAAAGCCCACATGCAGCAACGAAGACCCAACGCAGCCAAACATAAATTAGAAACTACAATAAAATTTGCCTCTGAATAACTTTGAGTGAATTTGGTATAAGTTGTAAAGTTTGCATCTACATTCACTTCATTCCAAATGGTTTCCAATTAATTGTTCCTTAACTACTTTTAGAAAGCTTTTGGGATAGAGACTCCATTTTAGTTTGAATGTCCAGTTTAATGGATTCAGCAGTCCTGTCAGTAGGGCACGCTGCCTCCAGTGACCTGTGAGGGAGGCGCGGCCTGCACTTCCTGCACTGACCACAGGGTGGCGCCGAGTTCGCCTCTCTGACCCACAGCGCATGCTCGTTCCCTGCAAACTCGATTGTGAGGTCAGCTGAGAGCAGTTGAGCCTCCTCAGGCGCGGGGGCGGGGGCGGAGGCCTTCCGGTAGGACGCCCGGCTCAGTGTCTCTGCTGAGAGGAGCTCGGTCTCCGTCTCCTTAGGACTCGCTGGGGTTTCGGTTTCAGGACAAAGTGGGGCTGCGTCCACGCTGACTAGGGAACTAGGTTTCCTGAGGACCCAGGTGATGCCTGAGGAAAAGGTGAAGAGACGGTGAGGAAAAGTGGGGAGAAGCTTCCTGTGGGCGACTGGCCGTTGAGGGGGTCCGTCTTCGTGTGAGCGAGGGAGGGCTTGGCGTGGAAAGCTGGGTTTTTGGTCAGGTTTGTGTGCAGGGTAGCCAGCATGAGTTATGGGGCGTCCAGTTTTCCCAGCACCATTTATGGTGGGGAGTGTCGTGCTCCTTGGTGTGTCCTTGGTCCCTGTGTCATAAATTCACCGACCCCGTCCGTGGGGGTTGAATTCTGGTCTCTCTGTCCTGTTCCTCTGGTCCCTGTGCCCGTTTTGAGCCAGTTCCACACTGTTTTGGTGACTGTAGCTTCTCAGCAGAGTGTGACGTCAGGGAGGGAGATGCCTCCAGCCCGTTCTCTTTTTTCAGGGTTTCTTTGGCTATTTGGGGTCCTTTGTGGTTCCCCACAGATATTAGGAGGATTTGCTCTATTTGGGGGGAAAATACCATGGAATTATGGGAGGGATTGCATTCACTGTGTCCACTGCTTTGGGTAGCATGGATATTTTAACAACATTAATTGTTCCATTCCATGAGAACAGGATATCTTTCCATTTATTGGTGTGTTTTTCAATGTCTTCATCAATGTCTTAAAGTTTTCAGTGTGCAGGTCTTTCACCTCCTTGGTTGACTTTATTCCCAGGTATTTTGTTCTTTTTGATGCAGTTGTAAATAGGGCTGCTTTCTTTCTCTTTCTAATGGTTCATTATTAGTGTTTAGAAATGCAACTGATTTCTGTGTATTGATTTTGCAACTTTACTGAATTTATTTATTAGTTCTAATAGTGTTTTTGTGGCATGAAGTGGAAAATTGGAATTCAAAAATCCCACTGTTTCTACCATATCCAGGTCGTCCACAACACGGAGGACAGCGGCTCCTAATATAACCTTCCCACGGTGCCTCTAAATGACATGTGGACTTTGGGTGAACTGGATCTGGGTAAGGCTTGGCTTCTATCTGGAAGTTTGATGTTTTCTCTGCTTTTCTGGCATGCTATTGACATACATGATGTTTTGAAAAGTAATTGTCTTTCCAGTAACTTCAAACATGCAACTTTACATACATAAAAACAAGTCTTGTATCTTGATTAAATATACTCCTAAATATTGATGTTGACATTATTACAAATGGAATTGTTCTCATAAATTCTTTTTCAGATTATTTTTTGCCAGCGTATGCATATAAGATAGATTTTCATGAATTGATATTTTGTTCTATAACTTTGCTTATTAATTAGTTGATTAGCTCAAATAATTTCTTTGCTGATTATAGGTAGTTTTTATATAAGATGATGTGACCTATGTTCTGTGAAGAGACACGGTTTTAATTTTTCCATTCACCCATGGATGCCTTTTATTTCTTTCCTCAAGATTCTGGGTAGAACTTCCAGTACACTATTGAGTAACGGTGATGAAGGCCAGCTTCCTGGCCTTGTTCCTGATTTCAGGAGTAAATCTTTCAGTCTTTAACATTGAGCACGATGTTTGCTGTGGCTTTTTGTACTACTCTTTTCCATATTGAACAAATTTCCTTTTATTCCTGCTTTCTTGAGTGTTTTTCATGAAATAACACTGGATTTTCATTGTAGATTTTTTGCATGAATTGATATGGTTATGTGTTTTTACTTCACACCATTATTGTGGTTGAATACATTGCTTCCTTTTAATATGTTGAGCAACCTGAAATTCCTGGTGTAGAGATACTTGCTTATGGCATTATCCATTTAAAGTTCTGTTGGTTTCATGTTGCTATTATTGTGTGATAGATTTTTACATTCATATTTGTAAGTTGTACTGGGGTAGTTTTCTTGTTTTTTTCCTTTATTTTTAAAATCTTTTTTAAAATAGTGGTTTTATTTCATTCTAATTATTTATTTATTTTGGCCACATCCCATGGCTTGTGGGATCTTAGTTCCCCAGTCAGGGATCGAACCCGAGCCCTTGGCAGTGAAAGCACAGAGTCCTAACCACTGGGCCACCAGAGAATTCCCCAGTTTTCTTTTTCAAGATGTATTTGTATAATCTGATTAGACTTGGCTTGGTGTAAGTGGTTTGGAGGGTTAGCATTAGTGCTGGGGCTGGTTTGAGGGTTGGGGCTGTGTATGGTTAATGGTTGCTGTTATGGTTTAAGTTTTACGGTTAATGAGTTATTTATGGGTATGGTTAATGAATATATTTTATGGATTGCTTATGGTTATGCTTTGGCTTATTGGTTCAGGTTTATGGTTTTGGTCTCAGGGTGTTAGGGTTCTGTGTTAGAGTGGGTGTTAGGGTATGGGTGAGAATTGGGGTACAGGTAGGATGTGGGTAGAGCATGGGTTAGGGTAAGGTACAGGTTTAGGGTACGGGTTAGGCTAAGGTTAGGTCAGGGCTTAGGGTCAGGATGAGAGTTTAGGGTTAGGGTCCATGTCAGGATTAGCGTCAAGGTTGAACGAGGCCATTGTTTTCTGCTCCTCCAGTTCTGGATTCTCATTGATAGATGAATGAAATGTCTGCTCTGGTCACCCACTGTTTCAAATTGAGCTCAGCCTTAGTCAAGGGTTCTTAGGGCCTCAGAGGTCATGCAGGGTTTCCCTCCACCCTCCCTCGTGGGAAGGGTGATGCAGACCCCACACTGTGTGGGCAGCCCCAGGTCCAGCATGGCCCTGACATGCAGGATACTAAGTAGACGTGATGTAAGACTTGGTGCATCAGTCTGCCAGCCCCCGGGGGCTGCCTTTTTTTTTTCTTAATTAATTAATTAATTAATTTGGGGCTGTGTTGGGTCTGCATTGCTGCACGGAGGCTTTCTCTAGTTGCGGCGAGTGGGGGCTTCTCATTGCGGTGGCTTCTCTTGTTGCAGAGCACAGGCTCTAAGCGCGTGGGCTTCAACAGTTGTGGCTCGCGGGTTCTAGAGCGCAGGCTCAGTAGTTGTGGTGCACGGGCTTAGTTGCTCCACAGCATGTGGGATCTTCCCGGACCAGGGCTCAAACCCGTGTCCCCTGCATTGGCAGGTGGATTCTTAACCACTGCGCCACCAGGGAAGTCTGGTGTTGCGTTCGTGAGGGCTGGTGGGGCCCTCTTGGGACTGGACGGATCCTTTGTTCCATCTGCACGGGTGTCCAAGCAGGTCTCAGAACAGCCCTTGGCCTCTGAGCATCCAGGCAGGCACCCACGTTCCTCCAGCTCAGGTTAGCCTTGGCCCCTCCATCCCCGTGGCCAATTACTGAGCTGATTGTGTCTTTACTCTTTAAAATTAAATCACTCTCTCCAGGTGGGCGAGAAGTTTACTTGTGAACTTGGTTAGGGTTAGGGGTTAGGGGTTAAGGGTTAGGGGTTAGGGTCAGGGTTAGGGCTAGGGCTAGGGCTAGGGGTTAGGGTTAGGCTTAGGGTTGGGTTAGGGTTAGGGGTTAGGTTTAGGGTTAGGGTTAGTGTTGGGTTAGGGTTAGGGTTAAGGTAGGGTTAGGGTTGGGTTAGGGTTAGGGTTTAGGGTTAGGGTGTCCAGCCTTACATCCCATTCAGCTGTGAGTGTAGATGTGGTCAGTCCAGTTGCATCACAGCCCCTGATTGAATTTGGTAAGAATTCCTCTCTCTCTCACTGTCTTACTCACTGTCTTACTTTTTTTATAATTAATTTTTAGAGTGGGGTGTAGCTGATTTGCAATGTTGTTTTCTTGGTGCTGTACATCCACCTGAGTCACTTAAAGAGAGACAGCAATAAATTCTTTTCTAGTTTCTAGTAGTCAGATAGATGTTTTTTCTGTGAATAGAGTGTGCTGAGTCCAGTTCCTTGAACAATGAGTATGTCTTGGCGATTACATTATTGGCGTATGGAACGGTATCTGTGCCAATTTCAACCTCCTGGTTTATGCATCACCGCACCACACTTTTCCCCTTAAGCAGCCATCAGTGTGTTTTGTAAATGTGTGATGGTGTTCGGTTTGTAATTCAGTTCATGGTTGGCGATTTTTAGATTCCCTTTATAAATGATATCTTATGATAAGTTTCTCTTGCTGTCTAACTTATTTCACTCTCAATGACCAAACATAAGTCCCCCTGAGTTGCTGCAACTGGCCTCATTTCATTGATTTCAGGGCTGAGTAATATTCCGTTGTGCTTAAGTACCAAATTTTCTTTCACCATTTTTTCCTTCCAAGGACTATTAAGTTGTACCCAAGTCGAGGCTGTTGTAAACATAGCAGCAGTAAACGGGGTGCCTGCGTCCTGTGGATTTTTGGTTTTTCCAACATATAGGCCCATGAGTGGAAGCGCCCTATGCTTTGTAGCTCTGTTTTTTAGATGTTTTAGGAAACACAGCACACTTCTCCAGAGTGGCCGTTGGCAATTTACATGCCCCCCTTCAGCGTAACAAGGCTCCCTTTTCTCCTCTCCTTGTCCTGCATATCTGGTTTTTACCCTTTGTGAGGATGGTCCTTTTTTCTGATTTGAAGTGATACCTCTTTGTAGTGTTGATTTGCATTGCCCGCTTCTTTGGTTGGCCAAAAAGGGCGTATGCGTTTTTCCTGAATATATTCTGGAAGTTAAATTTGAGAGACAGCTTTTTTTGTTTAATTGATTAATTAATTTTTTTATTTTTGGCTGTGTTGGGTCTTCGTTTCTGTGTGAAGGCTTTCTCTAGTTGTGGCAAGCGGGGGCCACTCTTCATCGCGGTGCGCGGGCCTCTAACTATCGCGGCCTCTCTTGTTGCAGAGCACAGGCTCCAGACGTGCAGGCTCAATAGTTGTGACTCACGGGCCTAGTTGCTCCGCGGCATGTGGGATCTTCCCAGGTCAGGGCTCGAACCTGTGTCCCCTGCATTAGCAGGCAGATTTTCAACCACTGCGCCACCAGGGAAGCCCCTTGAATAGTGTTGTATTTAAAATTTGTCTGTGGGGACTTCCCTGGTGACGCAGTGGTTAAGAGCCCGCCTGCCAATGCAGGGGACACGGGCTCGAGCCCTGGTCCGGGAAGATCCCACATGCCGCAGAGCACCCAAGCCTGCGCGGCACAACTCCTGAAGCCTGCGCGCCTAGAGCCCATGCTCGCCCACAAGAGAAGCCACCGCAATGAGAAGCCCGTGCACCGCAACGAAGAGTAGCCCCGCTCGACGCAACTAGAGAAAGCCCACATGCAGCAACGAAGACCCAATGCAGCCAAACATAAATTATAAACTACAATAAAATTTGCCTCTGAATAACTTTGAGTGAATTTGGTATAAGTTGTAAAGTTTGCATCTACATTCACTTCAGTCCAAATGGTTTCCAATTAATTGTTCCTTAACTACTTTTAGAACGCTTTTGGGATAGAGACTCCATTTTACTTTGAATGTCCAGTTTAATGGATTCAGCAGTCCTCTCAGTAGGGCACGCTGCCTCCAGTGACCTGTGAGGGAGGCGCGGCCTGCACTTCCTGCACTGACCACAGGGTGGCGCCGAGTTCTCCTCTCTGACCCACAGCGCATGCTCGTTCCCTGCGAACTCGATTGTGAGGTCAGCTGAGAGCAGTTGAGCCTCCTCAGGCGCGGGGGCGGTGGCGGAGGCTTTCCGGTAGGACGCCCGGCTCAGTGTCTCTGCTGAGAGGAGCTCGGTCTCCGTCTCCTTAGGACTCGCTGGGGTTTGGGCTTCAGGACAAAGTGGGGCTGCGTCCACGCTGACTAGGGAACTAGGTTTCCTGAGGACCCAGGTGATGCCTGAGGAAAAGTTGAAGAGACGGTGAGGAAAAGTGGGGAGAAGCTTCCTCTGGGCGACTGACCGTTGAGGGGGCCTGTCTTCGTGTGAGCGAGGGAGGGCTTGGCGTGGAAAGCTGGGTTTTTGTTCAGGTTTGTGTGCAGGGTAGCCAGCATGAGTTATGGGGCGTCCAGTTTTCCCAGCACCATTTATGGTGGGGAGTGTCATGCTCCTTGGTGTGTCCTTGGTCCCTGTGTCATAAATTCACCGACCCCGTCCGTGGGGGTTGAATTCTGGTCTCTCTGTCCTGTTCCTCTGGTCCCTCTGCCCGTTTTGAGCCAGTTCCACACTGTTTTGGTGACTGTAGCTTCTCAGCAGAGTGTGACGTCAGGGAGGGAGATGCCTCCAGCCCGTTCTCTTTTTTCAGGGTTTCTTTGGCTATTTGGGGTCCTTTGTGGTTCCCCACAGATATTAGGAGGATTTGCTCTATTTGGGGGGAAAATACCATGGAGTTTTGGGAGGGATTGCATTCACTGTGTCCACTGCTTTGGGTAGCATGGATATTTTAACAACATTAATTGTTCCATTCCATGAGAACAGGATATCTTTCCATTTATTGGTGTGTTTTTCAATGTCTTCATCAATGTCTTAAAGTTTTCAGTGTGCAGGTCTTTCACCTCCTTGGTTGACTTTATTCCCAGGTATTTTGTTCTTTTTGATGCAGTTGTAAATAGGGTTGCTTTCTTTCTCTTTCTGATGGTTCATTATTAGTGTTTAGAAATGCAACTGATTTCTGTGTATTGATTTTGCAACTTTACTGAATTTATTTATTAGTTCTAATAGTGTTTTTGTGGCATGAAGTGGAAAATTGGAATTCAAAAATCCCACTGTTTCTACCATATCCAGGTCGTCCACAACACGGAGGACAGCGGCTCCTAATATAACCTTCCCACGGTGCCTCTAAATGACATGTGGACTTTGGGTGAACTGGATCTGGGTAAGGCTTGGCTTCTATCTGGAAGTTTGATGTTTTCTCTGCTTTTCTGGCATGCTATTGCCATACATGATGTTTTGAAAAGTAATTGACTTTCCAGGAATTTCAAACATAAAACTTTACATACATAAAAACAAGTCTTGTACCTTGATTAAATATACTCCTAAATATTGATGTTGACATTATTACAAATGGAATTGTTCTCAGAAATTCTTTTTCAGATTATTTTTTGCCAGCGTATGCATATAAGATAGATTTTCATGAATTGATATTTTGTTCTATAACTTTGCTTATTAATTAGTTGATCAGCTCAAATAATTTCTTTGCTGATTATAGGTAGTTTTATATATAAGATGATGTGACCTATGTTCTGTGAAGAGACACGGTTTTAATTTTTCCATTCACCCATGGATGCCTTTTATTTCTTTCCTCAAGATTCTGGGTAGAACTTCCAGTACACTATTGAGTAACGGTGATGAAGGCCAGCTTCCTGGCCTTGTTCCTGATTTCAGGAGTAAATCTTTCAGTCTTTAACATTGAGCACGATGTTTGCTCTGGCTTTTTGTACTACTCTTTTCCATATTGAACAAATTTCCTTTTATTCCTGCTTTCTTGAGTGTTTTTCATGAAATAACACTGGATTTTCATTGTAGATTTTTTGCATGAATTGATATGGTTATGTGTTTTTACTTCACACCATTATTGTGGTTGAATACATTGCTTCCTTTTAATATGTTGAGCAACCTGAAATTCCTGGTGTAGAGATACTTGCTTATGGCATTATCCATTTAAAGTTCTGTTGGTTTCATGTTGCTATTATTGTGTGATAGATTTTTACATTCATATTTGTAAGTTGTACTGGGGTAGTTTTCTTGTTTTTTTCCTTTATTTTTAAAATCTTTTTTAAAATAGTGGTTTTATTTCATTCTAATTATTTATTTATTTTGGCCACATCCCATGGCTTGTGGGATCTTAGTTCCCCAGTCAGGGATCGAACCCGAGCCCTTGGCAGTGAAAGCACAGAGTCCTAACCACTGGGCCACCAGAGAATTCCCCAGTTTTCTTTTTCAAGATGTATTTGTATAATCTGATTAGACTTGGCTTGGTGTAAGTGGTTTGGAGGGTTAGCATTAGGGCTGGGGCTGGTTTGAGGGTTGGGGCTGTGTATGGTTAATGGTTGCTGTTATGGTTTAAGTTTTACGGTTAATGAGTTATTTATGGGTATGGTTAATGAATATATTTTATGGATTGCTTATGGTTATGCTTTGGCTTATTGGTTCAGGTTTATGGTTTTGGTCTCAGGGTGTTAGGGTTCTGTGTTAGAGTGGGTGTTAGGGTATGGGTGAGAATTGGGGTACAGGTAGGATGTGGGTAGAGCATGGGTTAGGGTAAGGTACAGGTTTAGGGTACGGGTTAGGCTAAGGTTAGGTCAGGGCTTAGGGTCAGGATGAGAGTTTAGGGTTAGGGTCCATGTCAGGATTAGCGTCAAGGTTGAACGAGGCCATTGTTTTCTGCTCCTCCAGTTCTGGATTCTCATTGATAGATGAATGAAATGTCTGCTCTGGTCACCCACTGTTTCAAATTGAGCTCAGCCTTAGTCAAGGGTTCTTAGGGCCTCAGAGGTCATGCAGGGTTTCCCTCCACCCTCCCTCGTGGGAAGGGTGATGCAGACCCCACACTGTGTGGGCAGCCCCAGGTCCAGCATGGCCCTGACATGCAGGATACTAAGTAGACGTGATGTAAGACTTGGTGCATCAGTCTGCCAGCCCCCGGGGGCTGCCTTTTTTTTTCTTAATTAATTAATTAATTAATTTGGGGCTGTGTTGGGTCTGCATTGCTGCACGGAGGCTTTCTCTAGTTGCGGCGAGTGGGGGCTTCTCATTGCGGTGGCTTCTCTTGTTGCAGAGCACAGGCTCTAAGCGCGTGGGCTTCAACAGTTGTGGCTCGCGGGTTCTAGAGCGCAGGCTCAGTAGTTGTGGTGCACGGGCTTAGTTGCTCCACAGCATGTGGGATCTTCCCGGACCAGGGCTCAAACCCGTGTCCCCTGCATTGGCAGGTGGATTCTTAACCACTGCGCCACCAGGGAAGTCTGGTGTTGCGTTCGTGAGGGCTGGTGGGGCCCTCTTGGGACTGGACGGATCCTTTGTTCCATCTGCACGGGTGTCCAAGCAGGTCTCAGAACAGCCCTTGGCCTCTGAGCATCCAGGCAGGCACCCACGTTCCTCCAGCTCAGGTTAGCCTTGGCCCCTCCATCCCCGTGGCCAATTACTGAGCTGATTGTGTCTTTACTCTTTAAAATTAAATCACTCTCTCCAGGTGGGCGAGAAGTTTACTTGTGAACTTGGTTAGGGTTAGGGGTTAGGGGTTAAGGGTTAGGGGTTAGGGTCAGGGTTAGGGCTAGGGCTAGGGCTAGGGGTTAGGGTTAGGCTTAGGGTTGGGTTAGGGTTAGGGGTTAGGTTTAGGGTTAGGGTTAGTGTTGGGTTAGGGTTAGGGTTAAGGTAGGGTTAGGGTTGGGTTAGGGTTAGGGTTTAGGGTTAGGGTGTCCAGCCTTACGTCCCATTCAGCTGTGAGTGTAGATGTGGTCAGTCCATTTGCATCACAGCCCCTGATTGAATTTGGTAAGAATTCCTCTCTCTCTCACTGTCTTACTTTTTTTATAATTAATTTTTAGAGTGGGGTGTAGCTGATTTGCAATGTTGTTTTCTTGGTGCTGTACATCCACCTGAGTCACTTAAAGAGAGACAGCAATAAATTCTTTTCTAGTTTCTAGTAGTCAGATAGATGTTTTTTCTGTGAATAGAGTGTGCTGAGTCCAGTTCCTTGAACAATGAGTATGTCTTGGCGATTACATTATTGGCGTATGGAACGGTATCTGTGCCAATTTCAACCTCCTGGTTTATGCATCACCGCACCACACTTTTCCCCTTAAGCAGCCATCAGTGTGTTTTGTAAATGTGTGATGGTGTTCGGTTTGTAATTCAGTTCATGGTTGGCGATTTTTAGATTCCCTTTATAAATGATATCTTATGATAAGTTTCTCTTGCTGTCTAACTTATTTCACTCTCAATGACCAAACATAAGTCCCCCTGAGTTGCTGCAACTGGCCTCATTTCATTGATTTCAGGGCTGAGTAATATTCCGTTGTGCTTAAGTACCAAATTTTCTTTCACCATTTTTTCCTTCCAAGGACTATTAAGTTGTACCCAAGTCGAGGCTGTTGTAAACATAGCAGCAGTAAACGGGGTGCCTGCGTCCTGTGGATTTTTGGTTTTTCCAACATATAGGCCCATGAGTGGAAGCGCCCTATGCTTTGTAGCTCTGTTTTTTAGATGTTTTAGGAAACACAGCACACTTCTCCAGAGTGGCCGTTGGCAATTTACATGCCCCCCTTCAGCGTAACAAGGCTCCCTTTTCTCCTCTCCTTGTCCTGCATATCTGGTTTTTACCCTTTGTGAGGATGGTCCTTTTTTCTGATTTGAAGTGATACCTCTTTGTAGTGTTGATTTGCATTGCCCGCTTCTTTGGTTGGCCAAAAAGGGCGTATGCGTTTTTCCTGAATATATTCTGGAAGTTAAATTTGAGAGACAGCTTTTTTTGTTTAATTGATTAATTAATTTTTTTATTTTTGGCTGTGTTGGGTCTTCGTTTCTGTGTGAAGGCTTTCTCTAGTTGTGGCAAGCGGGGGCCACTCTTCATCGCGGTGCGCGGGCCTCTAACTATCGCGGACTCTCTTGTTGCAGAGCACAGGCTCCAGACGTGCAGGCTCAATAGTTGTGACTCACGGGCCTAGTTGCTCCGCGGCATGTGGGATCTTCCCAGGTCAGGGCTCGAACCTGTGTCCCCTGCATTAGCAGGCAGATTTTCAACCACTGCGCCACCAGGGAAGCCCCTTGAATAGTGTTGTATTTAAAATTTGTCTGTGGGGACTTCCCTGGTGACGCAGTGGTTAAGAGCTCGCCTGCCAATGCAGGGGACACGGGCTCGAGCCCTGGTCCGGGAAGATCCCACATGCCGCAGAGCACCCAAGCCTGCGCGGCACAACTACTGAAGCCTGCGCGCCTAGAGCCCATGCTCGCCCACAAGAGAAGCCACCGCAATGAGAAGCCCGTGCACCGCAACGAAGAGTAGCCCCGCTCGACGCAACTAGAGAAAGCCCACATGCAGCAACGAAGACCCAATGCAGCCAAACATAAATTATAAACTACAATAAAATTTGCCTCTGAATAACTTTGAGTGAATTTGGTATAAGTTGTAAAGTTTGCATCTACATTCACTTCAGTCCAAATGGTTTCCAATTAATTGTTCCTTAACTACTTTTAGAACGCTTTTGGGATAGAGACTCCATTTTACTTTGAATGTCCAGTTTAATGGATTCAGCAGTCCTCTCAGTAGGGCACGCTGCCTCCAGTGACCTGTGAGGGAGGCGCGGCCTGCACTTCCTGCACTGACCACAGGGTGGCGCCGAGTTCTCCTCTCTGACCCACAGCGCATGCTCGTTCCCTGCGAACTCGATTGTGAGGTCAGCTGAGAGCAGTTGAGCCTCCTCAGGCGCGGGGGCGGTGGTGGAGGCTTTCCGGTAGGACGCCCGGCTCAGTGTCTCTGCTGAGAGGAGCTCGGTCTCCGTCTCCTTAGGACTCGCTGGGGTTTGGGCTTCAGGACAAAGTGGGGCTGCGTCCACGCTGACTAGGGAACTAGGTTTCCTGAGGACCCAGGTGATGCCTGAGGAAAAGTTGAAGAGACGGTGAGGAAAAGTGGGGAGAAGCTTCCTCTGGGCGACTGACCGTTGAGGGGGCCTGTCTTCGTGTGAGCGAGGGAGGGCTTGGCGTGGAAAGCTGGGTTTTTGTTCAGGTTTGTGTGCAGGGTAGCCAGCATGAGTTATGGGGCGTCCAGTTTTCCCAGCACCATTTATGGTGGGGAGTGTCATGCTCCTTGGTGTGTCCTTGGTCCCTGTGTCATAAATTCACCGACCCCGTCCGTGGGGGTTGAATTCTGGTCTCTCTGTCCTGTTCCTCTGGTCCCTGTGCCCGTTTTGAGCCAGTTCCACACTGTTTTGGTGACTGTAGCTTCTCAGCAGAGTGTGACGTCAGGGAGGGAGATGCCTCCAGCCCGTTCTCTTTTTTCAGGGTTTCTTTGGCTATTTGGGGTCCTTTGTGGTTCCCCACAGATATTAGGAGGATTTGCTCTATTTGGGGGGAAAATACCATGGAGTTTTGGGAGGGATTGCATTCACTGTGTCCACTGCTTTGGGTAGCATGGATATTTTAACAACATTAATTGTTCCATTCCATGAGAACAGGATATCTTTCCATTTATTGGTGTGTTTTTCAATGTCTTCATCAATGTCTTAAAGTTTTCAGTGTGCAGGTCTTTCACCTCCTTGGTTGACTTTATTCCCAGGTATTTTGTTCTTTTTGATGCAGTTGTAAATAGGGTTGCTTTCTTTCTCTTTCTGATGGTTCATTATTAGTGTTTAGAAATGCAACTGATTTCTGTGTATTGATTTTGCAACTTTACTGAATTTATTTATTAGTTCTAATAGTGTTTTTGTGGCATGAAGTGGAAAATTGGAATTCAAAAATCCCACTGTTTCTACCATATCCAGGTCGTCCACAACACGGAGGACAGCGGCTCCTAATATAACCTTCCCACGGTGCCTCTAAATGACATGTGGACTTTGGGTGAACTGGATCTGGGTAAGGCTTGGCTTCTATCTGGAAGTTTGATGTTTTCTCTGCTTTTCTGGCATGCTATTGCCATACATGATGTTTTGAAAAGTAATTGACTTTCCAGGAATTTCAAACATACAACTTTACATACATAAAAACAAGTCTTGTACCTTGATTAAATATACTCCTAAATATTGATGTTGACATTATTACAAATGGAATTGTTCTCAGAAATTCTTTTTCAGATTATTTTTTGCCAGCGTATGCATATAAGATAGATTTTCATGAATTGATATTTTGTTCTATAACTTTGCTTATTAATTAGTTGATCAGCTCAAATAATTTCTTTGCTGATTATAGGTAGTTTTATATATAAGATGATGTGACCTATGTTCTGTGAAGAGACACGGTTTTAATTTTTCCATTCACCCATGGATGCCTTTTATTTCTTTCCTCAAGATTCTGGGTAGAACTTCCAGTACACTATTGAGTAACGGTGATGAAGGCCAGCTTCCTGGCCTTGTTCCTGATTTCAGGAGTAAATCTTTCAGTCTTTAACATTGAGCACGATGTTTGCTGTGGCTTTTTGTACTACTCTTTTCCATATTGAACAAATTTCCTTTTATTCCTGCTTTCTTGAGTGTTTTTCATGAAATAACACTGGATTTTCATTGTAGATTTTTTGCATGAATTGATATGGTTATGTGTTTTTACTTCACACCATTATTGTGGTTGAATACATTGCTTCCTTTTAATATGTTGAGCAACCTGAAATTCCTGGTGTAGAGATACTTGCTTATGGCATTATCCATTTAAAGTTCTGTTGGTTTCATGTTGCTATTATTGTGTGATAGATTTTTACATTCATATTTGTAAGTTGTACTGGGGTAGTTTTCTTGTTTTTTTCCTTTATTTTTAAAATCTTTTTTAAAATAGTGGTTTTATTTCATTCTAATTATTTATTTATTTTGGCCACATCCCATGGCTTGTGGGATCTTAGTTCCCCAGTCAGGGATCGAAGCCGAGCCCTTGGCAGTGAAAGCACAGAGTCCTAACCACTGGGCCACCAGAGAATTCCCCAGTTTTCTTTTTCAAGATGTATTTGTATAATCTGATTAGACTTGGCTTGGTGTAAGTGGTTTGGAGGGTTAGCATTAGGGCTGGGGCTGGTGTGAGGGTTGGGGCTGTGTATGGTTTATGGTTGCTGTGATGGTTTAAGTTTTATGCTTAATGAGTTATTTATGGGTATGGTTAATGAATATATTTTATGGTTTGCTTATGGTTATGGTTTGGCTTATTGGTTAAGGTTTATGGTTTTGGTCTCAGGGTGTTAGGGTTCTGTGTTAGAGTTGGTGTTAGGGTATGGGTGAGAATTGGGGTACAGGTAGGATGCGGGTAGAGCATGGGTTAGGGTAAGGTACAGGTTTAGGGTACGGGTTAGGCTAAGGTTAGGTCAGGGCTTAGGGTCAGGATCAGAGTTTAGGGTTAGGGTCCATGTCAGGATTAGCGTCAAGGTTGAGCGAGGCCATTGTTTTCTGCTCCTCCAGTTCTGGATTCTCATTGATAGATGAATGAAATGTCTGCTCTGGTCACCCACTGTTTCAAATTGAGCTCAGCCTTAGTCAAGGGTTCTTAGGGCCTCAGAGGTCATGCAGGGTTTCCCTCCACCCTCCCTCCTGGGAAGGGTGATGCAGGCCCCACTCTGTGTGGGCAGCCCCAGGTCCAGCATGGCCCTGACATGCAGGATACTAAGTAGACGTGATGTAAGACTTGGTGCATCAGTCTGCCAGCCCCCAGGTGCTGCCTTTTTTTTTTTCTTAATTAATTAATTAATTAATTTGGGGCTGTGTAGGGTCTGCATTGCTGCACAGAGGCTTTCTCTAGTTGCGGCGAGTGGGGGCTTCTCATTGCGGTGGCTTCTCTTGTTGCAGAGCACAGGCTCTAAGCGCGTGGGCTTCAACAGTTGTGGCTCGCGGGTTCTAGAGCGCAGGCTCAGTAGTTGTGGTGCACGGGCTTAGTTGCTCCACAGCATGTGGGATCTTCCCGGACCAGGGCTCAAACCCGTGTCCCCTGCATTGGCAGGTGGATTCTTAACCACTGCGCCACCAGGGAAGTCTGGTGTTGCGTTCGTGAGGGCTGGTGGGGCCCTCTTGGGACTGGACGGATCCTTTGTTCCATCTGCACGGGTGTCCAAGCAGGTCTCAGAACAGCCCTTGGCCTCTGAGCATCCAGGCAGGCACCCACGTTCCTCCAGCTCAGGTTAGCCTTGGCCCCTCCATCCCCGTGGCCAATTACTGAGCTGATTGTGTCTTTACTCTTTAAAATTAAATCACTCTCTCCAGGTGGGCGAGAAGTTTACTTGTGAACTTGGTTAGGGTTAGGGGTTAGGGGTTAAGGGTTAGGGGTTAGGGTCAGGGTTAGGGCTAGGGCTAGGGCTAGGGGTTAGGGTTAGGCTTAGGGTTGGGTTAGGGTTAGGGGTTAGGTTTAGGGTTAGGGTTAGTGTTGGGTTAGGGTTAGGGTTAAGGTAGGGTTAGGGTTGGGTTAGGGTTAGGGTTTAGGGTTAGGGTGTCCAGCCTTACGTCCCATTCAGCTGTGAGTGTAGATGTGGTCAGTCCAGTTGCATCACAGCCCCTGATTGAATTTGGTAAGAATTCCTCTCTCTCTCACTGTCTTTCTTTTTTTATAATTAATTTTTATAGTGGGGTGTAGCTGATTTGCAATGTTGTGTTTCTTGGTGCTGTACATCCACCTGAGTCACTTACAGAGAGACATCAATAAATTATTTTCTAGTTTCTAGTAGTCAGATAGATGTTTCTTCTGTGAATAGAGTGTGCTGAGTCCACTTCCTTGAACAATGAGTATGTCTTGGCGATTACATTATTGGCGTATGGAACGGTATCTGTGCCAATTTCAACCTCCTGGTTTATGCATCACCGCACCACACTTTTCCCCTTAAGCAGCCATCAGTGTGTTTTGTAAATGTGTGATGGTGTTCGGTTTGTAATTCAGTTCATGGTTGGCGATTTTTAGATTCCCTTTATAAGTGATATCTTATGATAAGTTTCTCTTGCTGTCTAACTTATTTCACTCTCAATGACCAAACATAAGTCCCCCTGAGTTGCTGCAACTGGCCTCATTTCATTGATTTCAGGGCTGAGTAATATTCCGTTGTGCTTAAGTACCAAATTTTCTTTCACCATTTTTTCCTTCCAAGGACTATTAAGTTGTACCCAAGTCGAGGCTGTTGTAAACATAGCAGCAGTAAACGGGGTGCCTGCGTCCTGTGGATTTTTGGTTTTTCCAACATATAGGCCCATGAGTGGAAGCGCCCTATGCTTTGTAGCTCTGTTTTTTAGATGTTTTAGGAAACACAGCACACTTCTCCAGAGTGGCCGTTGGCAATTTACATGCCCCCCTTCAGCGTAACAAGGCTCCCTTTTCTCCTCTCCTTGTCCTGCATATCTGGTTTTTACCCTTTGTGAGGATGGTCCTTTTTTCTGATTCGAAGTGATACCTCTTTGTAGTGTTGATTTGCATTGCCCGCTTCTTTGGTTGGCCAAAAAGGGCGTATGCGTTTTTCCTGAATATATTCTGGAAGTTAAATTTGAGAGACAGCTTTTTTTGTTTAATTGATTAATTAATTAATTTATTTTTGGCTGTGTTGGGTCTTCGTTTCTGTGTGAAGGCTTTCTCGAGTTGTGGCAAGCGGGGGCCACTCTTCATCGCGGTGCGCGGGCCTCTCACTATCGCGGCCTCTCTTGTTGCGGAGCACAGGCTCCAGACGTGCAGGCTCAATAGTTGTGGCTCACGGGCCTAGTTGCTCCGCGGCATGTGGGATCTTCCCAGGTCAGGGCTCGAACCCGTGTCCCCTGCATTAGCAGGCAGATTCTCAACCACTGTGCCACCAGGGAAGCCCCTTGAATAGTTTTGTATTTAAAATTTGTCTGTGGGGACTTCCCTGGTGATGCAGTGGTTAAGAGCTCGCCTGCCAATGCAGGGGACACGGGCTCGAGCCCTGGTCCGGGAAGATCCCACATGCCGCAGAGCACCCAAGCCTGCGCGGCACAACTACTGAAGCCTGCGCGCCTAGAGCCCATGCTCGCCCACAAGAGAAGCCACCGCAATGAGAAGCCCGTGCACCGCAACGAAGAGTAGCCCCGCTCAACGCAACTAGAGAAAGCCCACATGCAGCAACGAAGACCCAACGCAGCCAAACATAAATTAGAAACTACAATAAAATTTGCCTCTGAATAACTTTGAGTGAATTTGGTATAAGTTGTAAAGTTTGCATCTACATTCACTTCAGTCCAAATGGTTTCCAATTAATTGTTCCTTAACTACTTTTAGAACGCTTTTGGGATAGAGACTCCATTTTACTTTGAATGTCCAGTTTAATGGATTCAGCAGTCCTCTCAGTAGGGCACGCTGCCTCCAGTGACCTGTGAGGGAGGCGCGGCCTGCACTTCCTTCACTGACCACAGGGTGGCGCCGAGTTCGCCTCTCTGACCCACAGCGCATGCTCCTTCCCTGCGAACTCCATTGTGAGGTCAGCTGAGAGCAGTTGAGCCTCCTCAGGTGCGGGGGCGGGGGCGGAGGCCTTCCGGTAGGATGCCCGGCTCAGTGTCTCTGCTGAGAGGAGCTCGGTCTCCGTCTCCTTAGGACTCGCTGGGGTTTCGGCTTCAGGACAAAGTGGGGCTGCGTCCACGCTGACTAGGGAACTAGGTTTCCTGAGGACCCAGGTGATGCCTGAGGAAAAGTTGAAGAGACGGTGAGGAAAAGTGGGGAGAAGCTTCCTCTGGGCGACTGACCGTTGAGGGGGCCTGTCTTCGTGTGAGCGAGGGAGGGCTTGGCGTGGAAAGCTGGGTTTTTGTTCAGGTTTGTGTGCAGGGTAGCCAGCATGAGTTATGGGGCGTCCAGTTTTCCCAGCACCATTTATGGTGGGGAGTGTCGTGCTCCTTGGTGTGTCCTTGGTCCCTGTGTCATAAATTCACCGACCCCATCCGTGGGGGTTGAATTCTGGTCTCTCTGTCCTGTTCCTCTGGTCCCTGTGCCCGTTTTGAGCCAGTTCCACACTGTTTTGGTGACTGTAGCTTCTCAGCAGAGTGTGACGTCAGGGAGGGAGATGCCTCCAGCCCGTTCTCTTTTTTCAGGGTTTCTTTGGCTATTTGGGGTCCTTTGTGGTTCCCCACAGATATTAGGAGGATTTGCTCTATTTGGGGGGAAAATACCATGGAGTTTTGGGAGGGATTGCATTCACTGTGTCCACTGCTTTGGGTAGCATGGATATTTTAACAACATTAATTGTTCCATTCCATGAGAACAGGATATCTTTCCATTTATTGGTGTGTTTTTCAATGTCTTCATCAATGTCTTAAAGTTTTCAGTGTGCAGGTCTTTCACCTCCTTGGTTGACTTTATTCCCAGGTATTTTGTTCTTTTTGATGCAGTTGTAAATAGGGTTGCTTTCTTTCTCTTTCTGATGGTTCATTATTAGTGTTTAGAAATGCAACTGATTTCTGTGTATTGATTTTGCAACTTTACTGAATTTATTTATTAGTTCTAATAGTGTTTTTGTGGCATGAAGTGGAAAATTGGAATTCAAAAATCCCACTGTTTCTACCATATCCAGGTCGTCCACAACACGGAGGACAGCGGCTCCTAATATAACCTTCCCACGGTGCCTCTAAATGACATGTGGACTTTGGGTGAACTGGATCTGGGTAAGGCTTGGCTTCTATCTGGAAGTTTGATGTTTTCTCTGCTTTTCTGGCATGCTATTGCCATACATGATGTTTTGAAAAGTAATTGACTTTCCAGGAATTTCAAACATAAAACTTTACATACATAAAAACAAGTCTTGTACCTTGATTAAATATACTCCTAAATATTGATGTTGACATTATTACAAATGGAATTGTTCTCAGAAATTCTTTTTCAGATTATTTTTTGCCAGCGTATGCATATAAGATAGATTTTCATGAATTGATATTTTGTTCTATAACTTTGCTTATTAATTAGTTGATCAGCTCAAATAATTTCTTTGCTGATTATAGGTAGTTTTATATATAAGATGATGTGACCTATGTTCTGTGAAGAGACACGGTTTTAATTTTTCCATTCACCCATGGATGCCTTTTATTTCTTTCCTCAAGATTCTGGGTAGAACTTCCAGTACACTATTGAGTAACGGTGATGAAGGCCAGCTTCCTGGCCTTGTTCCTGATTTCAGGAGTAAATCTTTCAGTCTTTAACATTGAGCACGATGTTTGCTCTGGCTTTTTGTACTACTCTTTTCCATATTGAACAAATTTCCTTTTATTCCTGCTTTCTTGAGTGTTTTTCATGAAATAACACTGGATTTTCATTGTAGATTTTTTGCATGAATTGATATGGTTATGTGTTTTTACTTCACACCATTATTGTGGTTGAATACATTGCTTCCTTTTAATATGTTGAGCAACCTGAAATTCCTGGTGTAGAGATACTTGCTTATGGCATTATCCATTTAAAGTTCTGTTGGTTTCATGTTGCTATTATTGTGTGATAGATTTTTACATTCATATTTGTAAGTTGTACTGGGGTAGTTTTCTTGTTTTTTTCCTCTATTTTTAAAATCTTTTTTAAAATAGTGGTTTTATTTCATTCTAATTATTTATTTATTTTGGCCACATCCCATGGCTTGTGGGATCTTAGTTCCCCAGTCAGGGATCGAAGCCGAGCCCTTGGCAGTGAAAGCACAGAGTCCTAACCACTGGGCCACCAGAGAATTCCCCAGTTTTCTTTTTCAAGATGTATTTGTATAATCTGATTAGACTTGGCTTGGTGTAAGTGGTTTGGAGGGTTAGCATTAGGGCTGGGGCTGGTGTGAGGGTTGGGGCTGTGTATGGTTTATGGTTGCTGTGATGGTTTAAGTTTTATGCTTAATCAGTTATTTATGGGTATGGTTAATGAATATATTTTATGGTTTGCTTATGGTTATGGTTTGGCTTATTGGTTAAGGTTTATGGTTTTGGTCTCAGGGTGTTAGGGTTCTGTGTTAGAGTTGGTGTTAGGGTATGGGTGAGAATTGGGGTACAGGTAGGATGCGGGTAGAGCATGGGTTAGGGTAAGGTACAGGTTTAGGGTACGGGTTAGGCTAAGGTTAGGTCAGGGCTTAGGGTCAGGATCAGAGTTTAGGGTTAGGGTCCATGTCAGGATTAGCGTCAAGGTTGAGCGAGGCCATTGTTTTCTGCTCCTCCAGTTCTGGATTCTCATTGATAGATGAATGAAATGTCTGCTCTGGTCACCCACTGTTTCAAATTGAGCTCAGCCTTAGTCAAGGGTTCTTAGGGCCTCAGAGGTCATGCAGGGTTTCCCTCCACCCTCCCTCCTTGGAAGGGTGATGCAGGCCCCACTCTGTGTGGGCAGCCCCAGGTCCAGCATGGCCCTGACATGCAGGATACTAAGTAGACGTGATGTAAGACTTGGTGCATCAGTCTGCCAGCCCCCAGGTGCTGCCTTTTTTTTTTTCTTAATTAATTAATTAATTGATTTGGGGCTGTGTAGGGTCTGCATTGCTGCACAGAGGCTTTCTCTAGTTGCGGCGAGTGGGGGCTTCTCATTGCAGTGGCTTCTCTTGTTGCAGAGCACAGGCTCTAAGCGCGTGGGCTTCAGCAGTTGTGGCTCGCGGGTTCTAGAGCGCAGGCTCAGTAGTTGTGGTGCACGGGCTTAGTTGCCCCACAGCGTGTGGGATCTTCCCGGACCAGGGCTCAAACCCGTGTCCCCTGCATTGGCAGGTGGATTCTTAACCACTGCGCCACCAGGGAAGTCTGGTGTTGCGTTCGTGAGGGCTGGTGGGGCCCTCTTGGGACTGGACGGATCCTTTGTTCCATCTGCACGGGTGTCCAAGCAGGTCTCAGAACAGCCCTTGGCCTCTGAGCATCCAGGCAGGCACCCACGTTCCTCCAGCTCAGGTTAGCCTTGGCCCCTCCATCCCCGTGGCCAATTACTGAGCTGATTGTGTCTTTACTCTTTAAAATTAAATCACTCTCTCCAGGTGGGCGAGAAGTTTACTTGTGAACTTGGTTAGGGTTAGGGGTTAGGGGTTAAGGGTTAGGGGTTAGGGTCAGGGTTAGGGCTAGGGCTAGGGCTAGGGGTTAGGGTTAGGCTTAGGGTTGGGTTAGGGTTAGGGGTTAGGTTTAGGGTTAGGGTTAGTGTTGGGTTAGGGTTAGGGTTAAGGTAGGGTTAGGGTTGGGTTAGGGTTAGGGTTTAGGGTTAGGGTGTCCAGCCTTACGTCCCATTCAGCTGTGAGTGTAGATGTGGTCAGTCCAGTTGCATCACAGCCCCTGATTGAATTTGGTAAGAATTCCTCTCTCTCTCACTGTCTTTCTTTTTTTATAATTAATTTTTATAGTGGGGTGTAGCTGATTTGCAATGTTGTGTTTCTTGGTGCTGTACATCCACCTGAGTCACTTACAGAGAGACATCAATAAATTATTTTCTAGTTTCTAGTAGTCAGATAGATGTTTCTTCTGTGAATAGAGTGTGCTGAGTCCACTTCCTTGAACAATGAGTATGTCTTGGCGATTACATTATTGGCGTATGGAACGGTATCTGTGCCAATTTCAACCTCCTGGTTTATGCATCACCGCACCACACTTTTCCCCTTAAGCAGCCATCAGTGTGTTTTGTAAATGTGTGATGGTGTTCGGTTTGTAATTCAGTTCATGGTTGGCGATTTTTAGATTCCCTTTATAAGTGATATCTTATGATAAGTTTCTCTTGCTGTCTAACTTATTTCACTCTCAATGACCAAACATAAGTCCCCCTGAGTTGCTGCAACTGGCCTCATTTCATTGATTTCAGGGCTGAGTAATATTCCGTTGTGCTTAAGTACCAAATTTTCTTTCACCATTTTTTCCTTCCAAGGACTATTAAGTTGTACCCAAGTCGAGGCTGTTGTAAACATAGCAGCAGTAAACGGGGTGCCTGCGTCCTGTGGATTTTTGGTTTTTCCAACATATAGGCCCATGAGTGGAAGCGCCCTATGCTTTGTAGCTCTGTTTTTTAGATGTTTTAGGAAACACAGCACACTTCTCCAGAGTGGCCGTTGGCAATTTACATGCCCCCCTTCAGCGTAACAAGGCTCCCTTTTCTCCTCTCCTTGTCCTGCATATCTGGTTTTTACCCTTTGTGAGGATGGTCCTTTTTTCTGATTCGAAGTGATACCTCTTTGTAGTGATGATTTGCATTGCCCGCTTCTTTGGTTGGCCAAAAAGGGCGTATGCGTTTTTCCTGAATATATTCTGGAAGTTAAATTTGAGAGACAGCTTTTTTTGTTTAATTGATTAATTAATTAATTTATTTTTGGCTGTGTTGGGTCTTCGTTTCTGTGTGAAGGCTTTCTCTAGTTGTGGCAAGCGGGGGCCACTCTTCATCGCGGTGCGCGGGCCTCTCACTATCGCGGCCTCTCTTGTTGCGGAGCACAGGCTCCAGACGTGCAGGCTCAATAGTTGTGGCTCACGGGCCTAGTTGCTCCGCGGCATGTGGGATCTTCCCAGGTCAGGGCTCGAACCCGTGTCCCCTGCATTAGCAGGCAGATTCTCAACCACTGCGCCACCAGGGAAGCCCCTTGAATAGTTTTGTATTTAAAATTTGTCTGTGGGGACTTCCCTGGTGACGCAGTGGTTAAGAGCCCGCCTGCCAATGCAGGGGACACGGGCTCGAGCCCTGGTCCGGGAAGATCCCACATGCCGCAGAGCACCCAAGCCTGCGCGGCACAACTACTGAAGCCTGCGCGCCTAGAGCCCATGCTCGCCCACAAGAGAAGCCACCGCAATGAGAAGCCCGTGCACCGCAACGAAGAGTAGCCCCGCTCGACGCAACTAGAGAAAGCCCACATGCAGCAACGAAGACCCAACGCAGCCAAACATAAATTATAAACTACAATAAAATTTGCCTCTGAATAACTTTGAGTGAATTTGGTATAAGTTGTAAAGTTTGCATCTACATTCACTTCAGTCCAAATGGTTTCCAATTAATTGTTCCTTAACTACTTTTAGAACGCTTTTGGGATAGAGACTCCATTTTACTTTGAATGTCCAGTTTAATGGATTCAGCAGTCCTCTCAGTAGGGCACGCTGCCTCCAGTGACCTGTGAGGGAGGCGCGGCCTGCACTTCCTTCACTGACCACAGGGTGGCGCCGAGTTCGCCTCTCTGACCCACAGCGCATGCTCCTTCCCTGCGAACTCCATTGTGAGGTCAGCTGAGAGCAGTTGAGCCTCCTCAGGCGCGGGGGCGGGGACGGAGGCCTTCCGGTAGGATGCCCGGCTCAGTGTCTCTGCTGAGAGGAGCTCGGTCTCCGTCTCCTTAGGACTCGCTGGGGTTTGGGCTTCAGGACAAAGTGGGGCTGCGTCCACGCTGACTAGGGAACTAGGTTTCCTGAGGACCCAGGTGATGCCTGAGGAAAAGGTGAAGAGACGGTGAGGAAAAGTGGGGAGAAGCTTCCTCTGGGCGACTGACCGTTGAGGGGGCCTGTCTTCGTGTGAGCGAGGGAGGGCTTGGCGTGGAAAGCTGGGTTTTTGTTCAGGTTTGTGTGCAGGGTAGCCAGCATGAGTTATGGGGCGTCCAGTTTTCCCAGCACCATTTATGGTGGGGAGTGTCGTGCTCCTTGGTGTGTCCTTGGTCCCTGTGTCATAAATTCACCGACCCCGTCCGTGGGGGTTGAATTCTGGTCTCTCTGTCCTGTTCCTCTGGTCCCTGTGCCCGTTTTGAGCCAGTTCCACACTGTTTTGGTGACTGTAGCTTCTCAGCAGAGTGTGACGTCAGGGAGGGAGATGCCTCCAGCCCGTTCTCTTTTTTCAGGGTTTCTTTGGCTATTTGGGGTCCTTTGTGGTTCCCCACAGATATTAGGAGGATTTGCTCTATTTGGGGGGAAAATACCATGGAGTTTTGGGAGGGATTGCATTCACTGTGTCCACTGCTTTGGGTAGCATGGATATTTTAACAACATTAATTGTTCCATTCCATGAGAACAGGATATCTTTCCATTTATTGGTGTGTTTTTCAATGTCTTCATCAATGTCTTAAAGTTTTCAGTGTGCAGGTCTTTCACCTCCTTGGTTGACTTTATTCCCAGGTATTTTGTTCTTTTTGATGCAGTTGTAAATAGGGTTGCTTTCTTTCTCTTTCTGATGGTTCATTATTAGTGTTTAGAAATGCAACTGATTTCTGTGTATTGATTTTGCAACTTTACTGAATTTATTTATTAGTTCTAATAGTGTTTTTGTGGCATGAAGTGGAAAATTGGAATTCAAAAATCCCACTGTTTCTACCATATCCAGGTCGTCCACAACACGGAGGACAGCGGCTCCTAATATAACCTTCCCACGGTGCCTCTAAATGACATGTGGACTTTGGGTGAACTGGATCTGGGTAAGGCTTGGCTTCTATCTGGAAGTTTGATGTTTTCTCTGCTTTTCTGGCATGCTATTGCCATACATGATGTTTTGAAAAGTAATTGACTTTCCAGGAATTTCAAACATACAACTTTACATACATAAAAACAAGTCTTGTACCTTGATTAAATATACTCCTAAATATTGATGTTGACATTATTACAAATGGAATTGTTCTCAGAAATTCTTTTTCAGATTATTTTTTGCCAGCGTATGCATATAAGATAGATTTTCATGAATTGATATTTTGTTCTATAACTTTGCTTATTAATTAGTTGATCAGCTCAAATAATTTCTTTGCTGATTATAGGTAGTTTTATATATAAGATGATGTGACCTATGTTCTGTGAAGAGACACGGTTTTAATTTTTCCATTCACCCATGGATGCCTTTTATTTCTTTCCTCAAGATTCTGGGTAGAACTTCCAGTACACTATTGAGTAAAGGTGATGAAGGCCAGCTTCCTGGCCTTGTTCCTGATTTCAGGAGTAAATCTTTCAGTCTTTAACATTGAGCACGATGTTTGCTGTGGCTTTTTGTACTACTCTTTTCCATATTGAATAAATTTCCTTTTATTCCTGCTTTCTTGAGTGTTTTTCATGAAATAACACTGGATTTTCATTGTAGATTTTTTGCATGAATTGATATGGTTATGTGTTTTTACTTCACACCATTATTGTGGTTGAATACATTGCTTCCTTTTAATATGTTGAGCAACCTGAAATTCCTGGTGTAGAGATACTTGCTTATGGCATTATCCATTTAAAGTTCTGTTGGTTTCATGTTGCTATTATTGTGTGATAGATTTTTACATTCATATTTGTAAGTTGTACTGGGGTAGTTTTCTTGTTTTTTTCCTTTATTTTTAAAATCTTTTTTAAAATAGTGGTTTTATTTCATTCTAATTATTTATTTATTTTGGCCACGTCCCATGGCTTGTGGGATCTTAGTTAACCAGTCAGGGATCGAAGCCGAGCCCTTGGCAGTGAAAGCACAGAGTCCTAACCACTGGGCCACCAGAGAATTCCCCAGTTTTCTTTTTCAAGATGTATTTGTATAATCTGATTAGACTTGGCTTGGTGTAAGTGGTTTGGAGGGTTAGCATTAGGGCTGGGGCTGGTGTGAGGATTGGGACTGTGTATGGTTTATGGTTGCTGTGATGGTTTAAGTTTTATGCTTAATGAGTTATTTATGGGTATGGTTAATGAATATATTTTATGGTTTGCTTATGGTTATGGTTTGGCTTATTGGTTAAGGTTTATGGTTTTGGTCTCAGGGTGTTAGGGTTCTGTGTTAGAGTGGGTGTTAGGGTATGGGTGAGAATTGGGGTACAGGTAGGATGCGGGTAGAGCATGGGTTAGGGTAAGGTACAGGTTTAGGGTACGGGTTAGGCTAAGGTTAGGTCAGGGCTTAGGGTCAGGATCAGAGTTTAGGGTTAGGGTCCATGTCAGGATTAGCGTCAAGGTTGAGCGAGGCCATTGTTTTCTGCTCCTCCAGTTCTGGATTCTCATTGATAGATGAATGAAATGTCTGCTCTGGTCACCCACTGTTTCAAATTGAGCTCAGCCTTAGTCAAGGGTTCTTAGGGCCTCAGAGGTCATGCAGGGTTTCCCTCCACCCTCCCTCCTGGGAAGGGTGATGCAGGCCCCACTCTGTGTGGGCAGCCCCAGGTCCAGCATGGCCCTGACATGCAGGATACTAAGTAGACGTGATGTAAGACTTGGTGCATCAGTCTGCCAGCCCCCAGGTGCTGCCTTTTTTTTTTTCTTAATTAATTAATTAATTAATTTGGGGCTGTGTAGGGTCTGCATTGCTGCACAGAGGCTTTCTCTAGTTGCGGCGAGTGGGGGCTTCTCATTGCGGTGGCTTCTCTTGTTGCAGAGCACAGGCTCTAAGCGCGTGGGCTTCAACAGTTGTGGCTCGCGGGTTCTAGAGCGCAGGCTCAGTAGTTGTGGTGCACGGGCTTAGTTGCTCCACAGCATGTGGGATCTTCCCGGACCAGGGCTCAAACCCGTGTCCCCTGCATTGGCAGGTGGATTCTTAACCACTGCGCCACCAGGGAAGTCTGGTGTTGCGTTCGTGAGGGCTGGTGGGGCCCTCTTGGGACTGGACGGATCCTTTGTTCCATCTGCACGGGTGTCCAAGCAGGTCTCAGAACAGCCCTTGGCCTCTGAGCATCCAGGCAGGCACCCACGTTCCTCCAGCTCAGGTTAGCCTTGGCCCCTCCATCCCCGTGGCCAATTACTGAGCTGATTGTGTCTTTACTCTTTAAAATTAAATCACTCTCTCCAGGTGGGCGAGAAGTTTACTTGTGAACTTGGTTAGGGTTAGGGGTTAGGGGTTAAGGGTTAGGGGTTAGGGTCAGGGTTAGGGCTAGGGCTAGGGCTAGGGGTTAGGGTTAGGCTTAGGGTTGGGTTAGGGTTAGGGGTTAGGTTTAGGGTTAGGGTTAGTGTTGGGTTAGGGTTAGGGTTAAGGTAGGGTTAGGGTTGGGTTAGGGTTAGGGTTTAGGGTTAGGGTGTCCAGCCTTACGTCCCATTCAGCTGTGAGTGTAGATGTGGTCAGTCCATTTGCATCACAGCCCCTGATTGAATTTGGTAAGAATTCCTCTCTCTCTCACTGTCTTACTTTTTTTATAATTAATTTTTAGAGTGGGGTGTAGCTGATTTGCAATGTTGTTTTCTTGGTGCTGTACATCCACCTGAGTCACTTAAAGAGAGACAGCAATAAATTCTTTTCTAGTTTCTAGTAGTCAGATAGATGTTTTTTCTGTGAATAGAGTGTGCTGAGTCCAGTTCCTTGAACAATGAGTATGTCTTGGCGATTACATTATTGGCGTATGGAACGGTATCTGTGCCAATTTCAACCTCCTGGTTTATGCATCACCGCACCACACTTTTCCCCTTAAGCAGCCATCAGTGTGTTTTGTAAATGTGTGATGGTGTTCGGTTTGTAATTCAGTTCATGGTTGGCGATTTTTAGATTCCCTTTATAAATGATATCTTATGATAAGTTTCTCTTGCTGTCTAACTTATTTCACTCTCAATGACCAAACATAAGTCCCCCTGAGTTGCTGCAACTGGCCTCATTTCATTGATTTCAGGGCTGAGTAATATTCCGTTGTGCTTAAGTACCAAATTTTCTTTCACCATTTTTTCCTTCCAAGGACTATTAAGTTGTACCCAAGTCGAGGCTGTTGTAAACATAGCAGCAGTAAACGGGGTGCCTGCGTCCTGTGGATTTTTGGTTTTTCCAACATATAGGCCCATGAGTGGAAGCGCCCTATGCTTTGTAGCTCTGTTTTTTAGATGTTTTAGGAAACACAGCACACTTCTCCAGAGTGGCCGTTGGCAATTTACATGCCCCCCTTCAGCGTAACAAGGCTCCCTTTTCTCCTCTCCTTGTCCTGCATATCTGGTTTTTACCCTTTGTGAGGATGGTCCTTTTTTCTGATTTGAAGTGATACCTCTTTGTAGTGTTGATTTGCATTGCCCGCTTCTTTGGTTGGCCAAAAAGGGCGTATGCGTTTTTCCTGAATATATTCTGGAAGTTAAATTTGAGAGACAGCTTTTTTTGTTTAATTGATTAATTAATTTTTTTATTTTTGGCTGTGTTGGGTCTTCGTTTCTGTGTGAAGGCTTTCTCTAGTTGTGGCAAGCGGGGGCCACTCTTCATCGCGGTGCGCGGGCCTCTAACTATCGCGGACTCTCTTGTTGCAGAGCACAGGCTCCAGACGTGCAGGCTCAATAGTTGTGACTCACGGGCCTAGTTGCTCCGCGGCATGTGGGATCTTCCCAGGTCAGGGCTCGAACCTGTGTCCCCTGCATTAGCAGGCAGATTTTCAACCACTGCGCCACCAGGGAAGCCCCTTGAATAGTGTTGTATTTAAAATTTGTCTGTGGGGACTTCCCTGGTGACGCAGTGGTTAAGAGCCCGCCTGCCAATGCAGGGGACACGGGCTCGAGCCCTGGTCCGGGAAGATCCCACATGCCGCAGAGCACCCAAGCCTGCGCGGCACAACTACTGAAGCCTGCGCGCCTAGAGCCCATGCTCGCCCACAAGAGAAGCCACCGCAATGAGAAGCCCGTGCACCGCAACGAAGAGTAGCCCCGCTCGACGCAACTAGAGAAAGCCCACATGCAGCAACGAAGACCCAATGCAGCCAAACATAAATTATAAACTACAATAAAATTTGCCTCTGAATAACTTTGAGTGAATTTGGTATAAGTTGTAAAGTTTGCATCTACATTCACTTCAGTCCAAATGGTTTCCAATTAATTGTTCCTTAACTACTTTTAGAACGCTTTTGGGATAGAGACTCCATTTTACTTTGAATGTCCAGTTTAATGGATTCAGCAGTCCTCTCAGTAGGGCACGCTGCCTCCAGTGACCTGTGAGGGAGGCGCGGCCTGCACTTCCTGCACTGACCACAGGGTGGCGCCGAGTTCTCCTCTCTGACCCACAGCGAATGCTCGTTCCCTGCGAACTCGATTGTGAGGTCAGCTGAGAGCAGTTGAGCCTCCTCAGGCGCGGGGGCGGTGGTGGAGGCTTTCCGGTAGGACGCCCGGCTCAGTGTCTCTGCTGAGAGGAGCTCGGTCTCCGTCTCCTTAGGACTCGCTGGGGTTTGGGCTTCAGGACAAAGTGGGGCTGCGTCCACGCTGACTAGGGAACTAGGTTTCCTGAGGACCCAGGTGATGCCTGAGGAAAAGTTGAAGAGACGGTGAGGAAAAGTGGGGAGAAGCTTCCTCTGGGCGACTGACCGTTGAGGGGGCCTGTCTTCGTGTGAGCGAGGGAGGGCTTGGCGTGGAAAGCTGGGTTTTTGTTCAGGTTTGTGTGCAGGGTAGCCAGCATGAGTTATGGGGCGTCCAGTTTTCCCAGCACCATTTATGGTGGGGAGTGTCATGCTCCTTGGTGTGTCCTTGGTCCCTGTGTCATAAATTCACCGACCCCGTCCGTGGGGGTTGAATTCTGGTCTCTCTGTCCTGTTCCTCTGGTCCCTGTGCCCGTTTTGAGCCAGTTCCACACTGTTTTGGTGACTGTAGCTTCTCAGCAGAGTGTGACGTCAGGGAGGGAGATGCCTCCAGCCCGTTCTCTTTTTTCAGGGTTTCTTTGGCTATTTGGGGTCCTTTGTGGTTCCCCACAGATATTAGGAGGATTTGCTCTATTTGGGGGGAAAATACCATGGAGTTTTGGGAGGGATTGCATTCACTGTGTCCACTGCTTTGGGTAGCATGGATATTTTAACAACATTAATTGTTCCATTCCATGAGAACAGGATATCTTTCCATTTATTGGTGTGTTTTTCAATGTCTTCATCAATGTCTTAAAGTTTTCAGTGTGCAGGTCTTTCACCTCCTTGGTTGACTTTATTCCCAGGTATTTTGTTCTTTTTGATGCAGTTGTAAATAGGGTTGCTTTCTTTCTCTTTCTGATGGTTCATTATTAGTGTTTAGAAATGCAACTGATTTCTGTGTATTGATTTTGCAACTTTACTGAATTTATTTATTAGTTCTAATAGTGTTTTTGTGGCATGAAGTGGAAAATTGGAATTCAAAAATCCCACTGTTTCTACCATATCCAGGTCGTCCACAACACGGAGGACAGCGGCTCCTAATATAACCTTCCCACGGTGCCTCTAAATGACATGTGGACTTTGGGTGAACTGGATCTGGGTAAGGCTTGGCTTCTATCTGGAAGTTTGATGTTTTCTCTGCTTTTCTGGCATGCTATTGCCATACATGATGTTTTGAAAAGTAATTGACTTTCCAGGAATTTCAAACATACAACTTTACATACATAAAAACAAGTCTTGTACCTTGATTAAATATACTCCTAAATATTGATGTTGACATTATTACAAATGGAATTGTTCTCAGAAATTCTTTTTCAGATTATTTTTTGCCAGCGTATGCATATAAGATAGATTTTCATGAATTGATATTTTGTTCTATAACTTTGCTTATTAATTAGTTGATCAGCTCAAATAATTTCTTTGCTGATTATAGGTAGTTTTATATATAAGATGATGTGACCTATGTTCTGTGAAGAGACACGGTTTTAATTTTTCCATTCACCCATGGATGCCTTTTATTTCTTTCCTCAAGATTCTGGGTAGAACTTCCAGTACACTATTGAGTAACGGTGATGAAGGCCAGCTTCCTGGCCTTGTTCCTGATTTCAGGAGTAAATCTTTCAGTCTTTAACATTGAGCACGATGTTTGCTGTGGCTTTTTGTACTACTCTTTTCCATATTGAACAAATTTCCTTTTATTCCTGCTTTCTTGAGTGTTTTTCATGAAATAACACTGGATTTTCATTGTAGATTTTTTGCATGAATTGATATGGTTATGTGTTTTTACTTCACACCATTATTGTGGATGAATACATTGCTTCCTTTTAATATGTTGAGCAACCTGAAATTCCTGGTGTAGAGATACTTGCTTATGGCATTATCCATTTAAAGTTCTGTTGGTTTCATGTTGCTATTATTGTGTGATAGATTTTTACATTCATATTTGTAAGTTGTACTGGGGTAGTTTTCTTGTTTTTTTCCTTTATTTTTAAAATCTTTTTTAAAATAGTGGTTTTATTTCATTCTAATTATTTATTTATTTTGGCCACATCCCATGGCTTGTGGGATCTTAGTTCCCCAGTCAGGGATCGAAGCCGAGCCCTTGGCAGTGAAAGCACAGAGTCCTAACCACTGGGCCACCAGAGAATTCCCCAGTTTTCTTTTTCAAGATGTATTTGTATAATCTGATTAGACTTGGCTTGGTGTAAGTGGTTTGGAGGGTTAGCATTAGGGCTGGGGCTGGTGTGAGGGTTGGGGCTGTGTATGGTTTATGGTTGCTGTGATGGTTTAAGTTTTATGCTTAATGAGTTATTTATGGGTATGGTTAATGAATATATTTTATGGTTTGCTTATGGTTATGGTTTGGCTTATTGGTTAAGGTTTATGGTTTTGGTCTCAGGGTGTTAGG
This sequence comes from Balaenoptera physalus, assembly GCF_965194825.1. Lineage (NCBI taxonomy): Eukaryota > Metazoa > Chordata > Mammalia > Artiodactyla > Balaenopteridae > Balaenoptera > Balaenoptera physalus. The sequence goes on from NW_028125427.1 coordinate 142,217, forward strand.
GTTCTGTGTTAGAGTTGGTGTTAGGGTATGGGTGAGAATTGGGGTACAGGTAGGATGCGGGTAGAGCATGGGTTAGGGTAAGGTACAGGTTTAGGGTACGGGTTAGGCTAAGGTTAGGTCAGGGCTTAGGGTCAGGATCAGAGTTTAGGGTTAGGGTCCATGTCAGGATTAGCGTCAAGGTTGAGCGAGGCCATTGTTTTCTGCTCCTCCAGTTCTGGATTCTCATTGATAGATGAATGAAATGTCTGCTCTGGTCACCCACTGTTTCAAATTGAGCTCAGCCTTAGTCAAGGGTTCTTAGGGCCTCAGAGGTCATGCAGGGTTTCCCTCCACCCTCCCTCCTGGGAAGGGTGATGCAGGCCCCACTCTGTGTGGGCAGCCCCAGGTCCAGCATGGCCCTGACATGCAGGATACTAAGTAGACGTGATGTAAGACTTGGTGCATCAGTCTGCCAGCCCCCAGGTGCTGCCTTTTTTTTTTTCTTAATTAATTAATTAATTAATTTGGGGCTGTGTAGGGTCTGCATTGCTGCACAGAGGCTTTCTCTAGTTGCGGCGAGTGGGGGCTTCTCATTGCGGTGGCTTCTCTTGTTGCAGAGCACAGGCTCTAAGCGCGTGGGCTTCAACAGTTGTGGCTCGCGGGTTCTAGAGCGCAGGCTCAGTAGTTGTGGTGCACGGGCTTAGTTGCTCCACAGCATGTGGGATCTTCCCGGACCAGGGCTCAAACCCGTGTCCCCTGCATTGGCAGGTGGATTCTTAACCACTGCGCCACCAGGGAAGTCTGGTGTTGCGTTCGTGAGGGCTGGTGGGGCCCTCTTGGGACTGGACGGATCCTTTGTTCCATCTGCACGGGTGTCCAAGCAGGTCTCAGAACAGCCCTTGGCCTCTGAGCATCCAGGCAGGCACCCACGTTCCTCCAGCTCAGGTTAGCCTTGGCCCCTCCATCCCCGTGGCCAATTACTGAGCTGATTGTGTCTTTACTCTTTAAAATTAAATCACTCTCTCCAGGTGGGCGAGAAGTTTACTTGTGAACTTGGTTAGGGTTAGGGGTTAGGGGTTAAGGGTTAGGGGTTAGGGTCAGGGTTAGGGCTAGGGCTAGGGCTAGGGGTTAGGGTTAGGCTTAGGGTTGGGTTAGGGTTAGGGGTTAGGTTTAGGGTTAGGGTTAGTGTTGGGTTAGGGTTAGGGTTAAGGTAGGGTTAGGGTTGGGTTAGGGTTAGGGTTTAGGGTTAGGGTGTCCAGCCTTACGTCCCATTCAGCTGTGAGTGTAGATGTGGTCAGTCCAGTTGCATCACAGCCCCTGATTGAATTTGGTAAGAATTCCTCTCTCTCTCACTGTCTTTCTTTTTTTATAATTAATTTTTATAGTGGGGTGTAGCTGATTTGCAATGTTGTGTTTCTTTGTGCTGTACATCCACCTGAGTCACTTACAGAGAGACATCAATAAATTATTTTCTAGTTTCTAGTAGTCAGATAGATGTTTCTTCTGTGAATAGAGTGTGCTGAGTCCACTTCCTTGAACAATGAGTATGTCTTGGCGATTACATTATTGGCGTATGGAACGGTATCTGTGCCAATTTCAACCTCCTGGTTTATGCATCACCGCACCACACTTTTCCCCTTAAGCAGCCATCAGTGTGTTTTGTAAATGTGTGATGGTGTTCGGTTTGTAATTCAGTTCATGGTTGGCGATTTTTAGATTCCCTTTATAAGTGATATCTTATGATAAGTTTCTCTTGCTGTCTAACTTATTTCACTCTCAATGACCAAACATAAGTCCCCCTGAGTTGCTGCAACTGGCCTCATTTCATTGATTTCAGGGCTGAGTAATATTCCGTTGTGCTTAAGTACCAAATTTTCTTTCACCATTTTTTCCTTCCAAGGACTATTAAGTTGTACCCAAGTCGAGGCTGTTGTAAACATAGCAGCAGTAAACGGGGTGCCTGCGTCCTGTGGATTTTTGGTTTTTCCAACATATAGGCCCATGAGTGGAAGCGCCCTATGCTTTGTAGCTCTGTTTTTTAGATGTTTTAGGAAACACAGCACACTTCTCCAGAGTGGCCGTTGGCAATTTACATGCCCCCCTTCAGCGTAACAAGGCTCCCTTTTCTCCTCTCCTTGTCCTGCATATCTGGTTTTTACCCTTTGTGAGGATGGTCCTTTTTTCTGATTCGAAGTGATACCTCTTTGTAGTGTTGATTTGCATTGCCCGCTTCTTTGGTTGGCCAAAAAGGGCGTATGCGTTTTTCCTGAATATATTCTGGAAGTTAAATTTGAGAGACAGCTTTTTTTGTTTAATTGATTAATTAATTAATTTATTTTTGGCTGTGTTGGGTCTTCGTTTCTGTGTGAAGGCTTTCTCGAGTTGTGGCAAGCGGGGGCCACTCTTCATCGCGGTGCGCGGGCCTCTCACTATCGCGGCCTCTCTTGTTGCGGAGCACAGGCTCCAGACGTGCAGGCTCAATAGTTGTGGCTCACGGGCCTAGTTGCTCCGCGGCATGTGGGATCTTCCCAGGTCAGGGCTCGAACCCGTGTCCCCTGCATTAGCAGGCAGATTCTCAACCACTGTGCCACCAGGGAAGCCCCTTGAATAGTTTTGTATTTAAAATTTGTCTGTGGGGACTTCCCTGGTGATGCAGTGGTTAAGAGCTCGCCTGCCAATGCAGGGGACACGGGCTCGAGCCCTGGTCCGGGAAGATCCCACATGCCGCAGAGCACCCAAGCCTGCGCGGCACAACTACTGAAGCCTGCGCGCCTAGAGCCCATGCTCGCCCACAAGAGAAGCCACCGCAATGAGAAGCCCGTGCACCGCAACGAAGAGTAGCCCCGCTCAACGCAACTAGAGAAAGCCCACATGCAGCAACGAAGACCCAACGCAGCCAAACATAAATTAGAAACTACAATAAAATTTGCCTCTGAATAACTTTGAGTGAATTTGGTATAAGTTGTAAAGTTTGCATCTACATTCACTTCAGTCCAAATGGTTTCCAATTAATTGTTCCTTAACTACTTTTAGAACGCTTTTGGGATAGAGACTCCATTTTACTTTGAATGTCCAGTTTAATGGATTCAGCAGTCCTCTCAGTAGGGCACGCTGCCTCCAGTGACCTGTGAGGGAGGCGCGGCCTGCACTTCCTTCACTGACCACAGGGTGGCGCCGAGTTCGCCTCTCTGACCCACAGCGCATGCTCCTTCCCTGCGAACTCCATTGTGAGGTCAGCTGAGAGCAGTTGAGCCTCCTCAGGTGCGGGGGCGGGGGCGGAGGCCTTCCGGTAGGATGCCCGGCTCAGTGTCTCTGCTGAGAGGAGCTCGGTCTCCGTCTCCTTAGGACTCGCTGGGGTTTCGGCTTCAGGACAAAGTGGGGCTGCGTCCACGCTGACTAGGGAACTAGGTTTCCTGAGGACCCAGGTGATGCCTGAGGAAAAGTTGAAGAGACGGTGAGGAAAAGTGGGGAGAAGCTTCCTCTGGGCGACTGACCGTTGAGGGGGCCTGTCTTCGTGTGAGCGAGGGAGGGCTTGGCGTGGAAAGCTGGGTTTTTGTTCAGGTTTGTGTGCAGGGTAGCCAGCATGAGTTATGGGGCGTCCAGTTTTCCCAGCACCATTTATGGTGGGGAGTGTCGTGCTCCTTGGTGTGTCCTTGGTCCCTGTGTCATAAATTCACCGACCCCATCCGTGGGGGTTGAATTCTGGTCTCTCTGTCCTGTTCCTCTGGTCCCTGTGCCCGTTTTGAGCCAGTTCCACACTGTTTTGGTGACTGTAGCTTCTCAGCAGAGTGTGACGTCAGGGAGGGAGATGCCTCCAGCCCGTTCTCTTTTTTCAGGGTTTCTTTGGCTATTTGGGGTCCTTTGTGGTTCCCCACAGATATTAGGAGGATTTGCTCTATTTGGGGGGAAAATACCATGGAGTTTTGGGAGGGATTGCATTCACTGTGTCCACTGCTTTGGGTAGCATGGATATTTTAACAACATTAATTGTTCCATTCCATGAGAACAGGATATCTTTCCATTTATTGGTGTGTTTTTCAATGTCTTCATCAATGTCTTAAAGTTTTCAGTGTGCAGGTCTTTCACCTCCTTGGTTGACTTTATTCCCAGGTATTTTGTTCTTTTTGATGCAGTTGTAAATAGGGTTGCTTTCTTTCTCTTTCTGATGGTTCATTATTAGTGTTTAGAAATGCAACTGATTTCTGTGTATTGATTTTGCAACTTTACTGAATTTATTTATTAGTTCTAATAGTGTTTTTGTGGCATGAAGTGGAAAATTGGAATTCAAAAATCCCACTGTTTCTACCATATCCAGGTCGTCCACAACACGGAGGACAGCGGCTCCTAATATAACCTTCCCACGGTGCCTCTAAATGACATGTGGACTTTGGGTGAACTGGATCTGGGTAAGGCTTGGCTTCTATCTGGAAGTTTGATGTTTTCTCTGCTTTTCTGGCATGCTATTGCCATACATGATGTTTTGAAAAGTAATTGACTTTCCAGGAATTTCAAACATAAAACTTTACATACATAAAAACAAGTCTTGTACCTTGATTAAATATACTCCTAAATATTGATGTTGACATTATTACAAATGGAATTGTTCTCAGAAATTCTTTTTCAGATTATTTTTTGCCAGCGTATGCATATAAGATAGATTTTCATGAATTGATATTTTGTTCTATAACTTTGCTTATTAATTAGTTGATCAGCTCAAATAATTTCTTTGCTGATTATAGGTAGTTTTATATATAAGATGATGTGACCTATGTTCTGTGAAGAGACACGGTTTTAATTTTTCCATTCACCCATGGATGCCTTTTATTTCTTTCCTCAAGATTCTGGGTAGAACTTCCAGTACACTATTGAGTAACGGTGATGAAGGCCAGCTTCCTGGCCTTGTTCCTGATTTCAGGAGTAAATCTTTCAGTCTTTAACATTGAGCACGATGTTTGCTCTGGCTTTTTGTACTACTCTTTTCCATATTGAACAAATTTCCTTTTATTCCTGCTTTCTTGAGTGTTTTTCATGAAATAACACTGGATTTTCATTGTAGATTTTTTGCATGAATTGATATGGTTATGTGTTTTTACTTCACACCATTATTGTGGTTGAATACATTGCTTCCTTTTAATATGTTGAGCAACCTGAAATTCCTGGTGTAGAGATACTTGCTTATGGCATTATCCATTTAAAGTTCTGTTGGTTTCATGTTGCTATTATTGTGTGATAGATTTTTACATTCATATTTGTAAGTTGTACTGGGGTAGTTTTCTTGTTTTTTTCCTCTATTTTTAAAATCTTTTTTAAAATAGTGGTTTTATTTCATTCTAATTATTTATTTATTTTGGCCACATCCCATGGCTTGTGGGATCTTAGTTCCCCAGTCAGGGATCGAAGCCGAGCCCTTGGCAGTGAAAGCACAGAGTCCTAACCACTGGGCCACCAGAGAATTCCCCAGTTTTCTTTTTCAAGATGTATTTGTATAATCTGATTAGACTTGGCTTGGTGTAAGTGGTTTGGAGGGTTAGCATTAGGGCTGGGGCTGGTGTGAGGGTTGGGGCTGTGTATGGTTTATGGTTGCTGTGATGGTTTAAGTTTTATGCTTAATCAGTTATTTATGGGTATGGTTAATGAATATATTTTATGGTTTGCTTATGGTTATGGTTTGGCTTATTGGTTAAGGTTTATGGTTTTGGTCTCAGGGTGTTAGGGTTCTGTGTTAGAGTTGGTGTTAGGGTATGGGTGAGAATTGGGGTACAGGTAGGATGCGGGTAGAGCATGGGTTAGGGTAAGGTACAGGTTTAGGGTACGGGTTAGGCTAAGGTTAGGTCAGGGCTTAGGGTCAGGATCAGAGTTTAGGGTTAGGGTCCATGTCAGGATTAGCGTCAAGGTTGAGCGAGGCCATTGTTTTCTGCTCCTCCAGTTCTGGATTCTCATTGATAGATGAATGAAATGTCTGCTCTGGTCACCCACTGTTTCAAATTGAGCTCAGCCTTAGTCAAGGGTTCTTAGGGCCTCAGAGGTCATGCAGGGTTTCCCTCCACCCTCCCTCCTTGGAAGGGTGATGCAGGCCCCACTCTGTGTGGGCAGCCCCAGGTCCAGCATGGCCCTGACATGCAGGATACTAAGTAGACGTGATGTAAGACTTGGTGCATCAGTCTGCCAGCCCCCAGGTGCTGCCTTTTTTTTTTTCTTAATTAATTAATTAATTGATTTGGGGCTGTGTAGGGTCTGCATTGCTGCACAGAGGCTTTCTCTAGTTGCGGCGAGTGGGGGCTTCTCATTGCAGTGGCTTCTCTTGTTGCAGAGCACAGGCTCTAAGCGCGTGGGCTTCAGCAGTTGTGGCTCGCGGGTTCTAGAGCGCAGGCTCAGTAGTTGTGGTGCACGGGCTTAGTTGCCCCACAGCATGTGGGATCTTCCCGGACCAGGGCTCAAACCCGTGTCCCCTGCATTGGCAGGTGGATTCTTAACCACTGCGCCACCAGGGAAGTCTGGTGTTGCGTTCGTGAGGGCTGGTGGGGCCCTCTTGGGACTGGACGGATCCTTTGTTCCATCTGCACGGGTGTCCAAGCAGGTCTCAGAACAGCCCTTGGCCTCTGAGCATCCAGGCAGGCACCCACGTTCCTCCAGCTCAGGTTAGCCTTGGCCCCTCCATCCCCGTGGCCAATTACTGAGCTGATTGTGTCTTTACTCTTTAAAATTAAATCACTCTCTCCAGGTGGGCGAGAAGTTTACTTGTGAACTTGGTTAGGGTTAGGGGTTAGGGGTTAAGGGTTAGGGGTTAGGGTCAGGGTTAGGGCTAGGGCTAGGGCTAGGGGTTAGGGTTAGGCTTAGGGTTGGGTTAGGGTTAGGGGTTAGGTTTAGGGTTAGGGTTAGTGTTGGGTTAGGGTTAGGGTTAAGGTAGGGTTAGGGTTGGGTTAGGGTTAGGGTTTAGGGTTAGGGTGTCCAGCCTTACGTCCCATTCAGCTGTGAGTGTAGATGTGGTCAGTCCAGTTGCATCACAGCCCCTGATTGAATTTGGTAAGAATTCCTCTCTCTCTCACTGTCTTTCTTTTTTTATAATTAATTTTTATAGTGGGGTGTAGCTGATTTGCAATGTTGTGTTTCTTGGTGCTGTACATCCACCTGAGTCACTTACAGAGAGACATCAATAAATTATTTTCTAGTTTCTAGTAGTCAGATAGATGTTTCTTCTGTGAATAGAGTGTGCTGAGTCCACTTCCTTGAACAATGAGTATGTCTTGGCGATTACATTATTGGCGTATGGAACGGTATCTGTGCCAATTTCAACCTCCTGGTTTATGCATCACCGCACCACACTTTTCCCCTTAAGCAGCCATCAGTGTGTTTTGTAAATGTGTGATGGTGTTCGGTTTGTAATTCAGTTCATGGTTGGCGATTTTTAGATTCCCTTTATAAGTGATATCTTATGATAAGTTTCTCTTGCTGTCTAACTTATTTCACTCTCAATGACCAAACATAAGTCCCCCTGAGTTGCTGCAACTGGCCTCATTTCATTGATTTCAGGGCTGAGTAATATTCCGTTGTGCTTAAGTACCAAATTTTCTTTCACCATTTTTTCCTTCCAAGGACTATTAAGTTGTACCCAAGTCGAGGCTGTTGTAAACATAGCAGCAGTAAACGGGGTGCCTGCGTCCTGTGGATTTTTGGTTTTTCCAACATATAGGCCCATGAGTGGAAGCGCCCTATGCTTTGTAGCTCTGTTTTTTAGATGTTTTAGGAAACACAGCACACTTCTCCAGAGTGGCCGTTGGCAATTTACATGCCCCCCTTCAGCGTAACAAGGCTCCCTTTTCTCCTCTCCTTGTCCTGCATATCTGGTTTTTACCCTTTGTGAGGATGGTCCTTTTTTCTGATTCGAAGTGATACCTCTTTGTAGTGATGATTTGCATTGCCCGCTTCTTTGGTTGGCCAAAAAGGGCGTATGCGTTTTTCCTGAATATATTCTGGAAGTTAAATTTGAGAGACAGCTTTTTTTGTTTAATTGATTAATTAATTAATTTATTTTTGGCTGTGTTGGGTCTTCGTTTCTGTGTGAAGGCTTTCTCTAGTTGTGGCAAGCGGGGGCCACTCTTCATCGCGGTGCGCGGGCCTCTCACTATCGCGGCCTCTCTTGTTGCGGAGCACAGGCTCCAGACGTGCAGGCTCAATAGTTGTGGCTCACGGGCCTAGTTGCTCCGCGGCATGTGGGATCTTCCCAGGTCAGGGCTCGAACCCGTGTCCCCTGCATTAGCAGGCAGATTCTCAACCACTGCGCCACCAGGGAAGCCCCTTGAATAGTTTTGTATTTAAAATTTGTCTGTGGGGACTTCCCTGGTGACGCAGTGGTTAAGAGCCCGCCTGCCAATGCAGGGGACACGGGCTCGAGCCCTGGTCCGGGAAGATCCCACATGCCGCAGAGCACCCAAGCCTGCGCGGCACAACTACTGAAGCCTGCGCGCCTAGAGCCCATGCTCGCCCACAAGAGAAGCCACCGCAATGAGAAGCCCGTGCACCGCAACGAAGAGTAGCCCCGCTCGACGCAACTAGAGAAAGCCCACATGCAGCAACGAAGACCCAACGCAGCCAAACATAAATTATAAACTACAATAAAATTTGCCTCTGAATAACTTTGAGTGAATTTGGTATAAGTTGTAAAGTTTGCATCTACATTCACTTCAGTCCAAATGGTTTCCAATTAATTGTTCCTTAACTACTTTTAGAACGCTTTTGGGATAGAGACTCCATTTTACTTTGAATGTCCAGTTTAATGGATTCAGCAGTCCTCTCAGTAGGGCACGCTGCCTCCAGTGACCTGTGAGGGAGGCGCGGCCTGCACTTCCTTCACTGACCACAGGGTGGCGCCGAGTTCGCCTCTCTGACCCACAGCGCATGCTCCTTCCCTGCGAACTCCATTGTGAGGTCAGCTGAGAGCAGTTGAGCCTCCTCAGGCGCGGGGGCGGGGACGGAGGCCTTCCGGTAGGATGCCCGGCTCAGTGTCTCTGCTGAGAGGAGCTCGGTCTCCGTCTCCTTAGGACTCGCTGGGGTTTGGGCTTCAGGACAAAGTGGGGCTGCGTCCACGCTGACTAGGGAACTAGGTTTCCTGAGGACCCAGGTGATGCCTGAGGAAAAGGTGAAGAGACGGTGAGGAAAAGTGGGGAGAAGCTTCCTCTGGGCGACTGACCGTTGAGGGGGCCTGTCTTCGTGTGAGCGAGGGAGGGCTTGGCGTGGAAAGCTGGGTTTTTGTTCAGGTTTGTGTGCAGGGTAGCCAGCATGAGTTATGGGGCGTCCAGTTTTCCCAGCACCATTTATGGTGGGGAGTGTCGTGCTCCTTGGTGTGTCCTTGGTCCCTGTGTCATAAATTCACCGACCCCGTCCGTGGGGGTTGAATTCTGGTCTCTCTGTCCTGTTCCTCTGGTCCCTGTGCCCGTTTTGAGCCAGTTCCACACTGTTTTGGTGACTGTAGCTTCTCAGCAGAGTGTGACGTCAGGGAGGGAGATGCCTCCAGCCCGTTCTCTTTTTTCAGGGTTTCTTTGGCTATTTGGGGTCCTTTGTGGTTCCCCACAGATATTAGGAGGATTTGCTCTATTTGGGGGGAAAATACCATGGAGTTTTGGGAGGGATTGCATTCACTGTGTCCACTGCTTTGGGTAGCATGGATATTTTAACAACATTAATTGTTCCATTCCATGAGAACAGGATATCTTTCCATTTATTGGTGTGTTTTTCAATGTCTTCATCAATGTCTTAAAGTTTTCAGTGTGCAGGTCTTTCACCTCCTTGGTTGACTTTATTCCCAGGTATTTTGTTCTTTTTGATGCAGTTGTAAATAGGGTTGCTTTCTTTCTCTTTCTGATGGTTCATTATTAGTGTTTAGAAATGCAACTGATTTCTGTGTATTGATTTTGCAACTTTACTGAATTTATTTATTAGTTCTAATAGTGTTTTTGTGGCATGAAGTGGAAAATTGGAATTCAAAAATCCCACTGTTTCTACCATATCCAGGTCGTCCACAACACGGAGGACAGCGGCTCCTAATATAACCTTCCCACGGTGCCTCTAAATGACATGTGGACTTTGGGTGAACTGGATCTGGGTAAGGCTTGGCTTCTATCTGGAAGTTTGATGTTTTCTCTGCTTTTCTGGCATGCTATTGCCATACATGATGTTTTGAAAAGTAATTGACTTTCCAGGAATTTCAAACATACAACTTTACATACATAAAAACAAGTCTTGTACCTTGATTAAATATACTCCTAAATATTGATGTTGACATTATTACAAATGGAATTGTTCTCAGAAATTCTTTTTCAGATTATTTTTTGCCAGCGTATGCATATAAGATAGATTTTCATGAATTGATATTTTGTTCTATAACTTTGCTTATTAATTAGTTGATCAGCTCAAATAATTTCTTTGCTGATTATAGGTAGTTTTATATATAAGATGATGTGACCTATGTTCTGTGAAGAGACACGGTTTTAATTTTTCCATTCACCCATGGATGCCTTTTATTTCTTTCCTCAAGATTCTGGGTAGAACTTCCAGTACACTATTGAGTAAAGGTGATGAAGGCCAGCTTCCTGGCCTTGTTCCTGATTTCAGGAGTAAATCTTTCAGTCTTTAACATTGAGCACGATGTTTGCTGTGGCTTTTTGTACTACTCTTTTCCATATTGAATAAATTTCCTTTTATTCCTGCTTTCTTGAGTGTTTTTCATGAAATAACACTGGATTTTCATTGTAGATTTTTTGCATGAATTGATATGGTTATGTGTTTTTACTTCACACCATTATTGTGGTTGAATACATTGCTTCCTTTTAATATGTTGAGCAACCTGAAATTCCTGGTGTAGAGATACTTGCTTATGGCATTATCCATTTAAAGTTCTGTTGGTTTCATGTTGCTATTATTGTGTGATAGATTTTTACATTCATATTTGTAAGTTGTACTGGGGTAGTTTTCTTGTTTTTTTCCTTTATTTTTAAAATCTTTTTTAAAATAGTGGTTTTATTTCATTCTAATTATTTATTTATTTTGGCCACGTCCCATGGCTTGTGGGATCTTAGTTCCCCAGTCAGGGATCGAAGCCGAGCCCTTGGCAGTGAAAGCACAGAGTCCTAACCACTGGGCCACCAGAGAATTCCCCAGTTTTCTTTTTCAAGATGTATTTGTATAATCTGATTAGACTTGGCTTGGTGTAAGTGGTTTGGAGGGTTAGCATTAGGGCTGGGGCTGGTGTGAGGATTGGGACTGTGTATGGTTTATGGTTGCTGTGATGGTTTAAGTTTTATGCTTAATGAGTTATTTATGGGTATGGTTAATGAATATATTTTATGGTTTGCTTATGGTTATGGTTTGGCTTATTGGTTAAGGTTTATGGTTTTGGTCTCAGGGTGTTAGGGTTCTGTGTTAGAGTGGGTGTTAGGGTATGGGTGAGAATTGGGGTACAGGTAGGATGCGGGTAGAGCATGGGTTAGGGTAAGGTACAGGTTTAGGGTACGGGTTAGGCTAAGGTTAGGTCAGGGCTTAGGGTCAGGATCAGAGTTTAGGGTTAGGGTCCATGTCAGGATTAGCGTCAAGGTTGAGCGAGGCCATTGTTTTCTGCTCCTCCAGTTCTGGATTCTCATTGATAGATGAATGAAATGTCTGCTCTGGTCACCCACTGTTTCAAATTGAGCTCAGCCTTAGTCAAGGGTTCTTAGGGCCTCAGAGGTCATGCAGGGTTTCCCTCCACCCTCCCTCGTGGGAAGGGTGATGCAGGCCCCACTCTGTGTGGGCAGCCCCAGATCCAGCATGGCCCTGACATGCAGGATACTAAGTAGACGTGATGTAAGACTTGGTGCATCAGTCTGCCAGCCCCCAGGTGCTGCCTTTTTTTTTTTTTCTTAATTAATTAATTAATTAATTTGGGGCTGTGTAGGGTCTGCATTGCTGCACAGAGGCTTTCTCTAGTTGCGGCGAGTGGGGGCTTCTCATTGCGGTGGCTTCTCTTGTTGCAGAGCACAGGCTCTAAGCGCGTGGGCTTCAGCAGTTGTGGCTCGCGGGTTCTAGAGCGCAGGCTCAGTAGTTGTGGTGCACGGCCTTAGTTGCTCCACAGCATGTGGGATCTTCCCGGACCAGGGCTCAAACCCGTGTCCCCTGCATTGGCAGGTGGATTCTTAACCACTGCGCCACCAGGGAAGTCTGGTGTTGCGTTCGTGAGGGCTGGTGGGGCCCTCTTGGGACTGGACGGATCCTTTGTTCCATCTGCACGGGTGTCCAAGCAGGTCTCAGAACAGCCCTTGGCCTCTGAGCATCCAGGCAGGCACCCACGTTCCTCCAGCTCAGGTTAGCCTTGGCCCCTCCATCCCCGTGGCCAATTACTGAGCTGATTGTGTCTTTACTCTTTAAAATTAAATCACTCTCTCCAGGTGGGCGAGAAGTTTACTTGTGAACTTGGTTAGGGTTAGGGGTTAGGGGTTAAGGGTTAGGGGTTAGGGTCAGGGTTAGGGCTAGGGCTAGGGCTAGGGGTTAGGGTTAGGCTTAGGGTTGGGTTAGGGTTAGGGGTTAGGTTTAGGGTTAGGGTTAGTGTTGGGTTAGGGTTAGGGTTAAGGTAGGGTTAGGGTTGGGTTAGGGTTAGGGTTTAGGGTTAGGGTGTCCAGCCTTACGTCCCATTCAGCTGTGAGTGTAGATGTGGTCAGTCCAGTTGCATCACAGCCCCTGATTGAATTTGGTAAGAATTCCTCTCTCTCTCACTGTCTTTCTTTTTTTATAATTAATTTTTATAGTGGGGTGTAGCTGATTTGCAATGTTGTGTTTCTTGGTGCTGTACATCCACCTGAGTCACTTACAGAGAGACATCAATAAATTATTTTCTAGTTTCTAGTAGTCAGATAGATGTTTCTTCTGTGAATAGAGTGTGCTGAGTCCACTTCCTTGAACAATGAGTATGTCTTGGCGATTACATTATTGGCGTATGGAACGGTATCTGTGCCAATTTCAACCTCCTGGTTTATGCATCACCGCACCACACTTTTCCCCTTAAGCAGCCATCAGTGTGTTTTGTAAATGTGTGATGGTGTTCGGTTTGTAATTCAGTTCATGGTTGGCGATTTTTAGATTCCCTTTATAAGTGATATCTTATGATAAGTTTCTCTTGCTGTCTAACTTATTTCACTCTCAATGACCAAACATAAGTCCCCCTGAGTTGCTGCAACTGGCCTCATTTCATTGATTTCAGGGCTGAGTAATATTCCGTTGTGCTTAAGTACCAAATTTTCTTTCACCATTTTTTCCTTCCAAGGACTATTAAGTTGTACCCAAGTCGAGGCTGTTGTAAACATAGCAGCAGTAAACGGGGTGCCTGCGTCCTGTGGAGTTTTGGTTTTTCCAACATATAGGCCCATGAGTGGAAGCGCCCTATGCTTTGTAGCTCTGTTTTTTAGATGTTTTAGGAAACACAGCACACTTCTCCAGAGTGGCCGTTGGCAATTTACATGCCCCCCTTCAGCGTAACAAGGCTCCCTTTTCTCCTCTCCTTGTCCTGCATATCTGGTTTTTACCCTTTGTGAGGATGGTCCTTTTTTCTGATTCGAAGTGATACCTCTTTGTAGTGTTGATTTGCATTGCCCGCTTCTTTGGTTGGCCAAAAAGGGCGTATGCGTTTTTCCTGAATATATTCTGGAAGTTAAATTTGAGAGACAGCTTTTTTTGTTTAATTGATTAATTAATTTATTTATTTTTGGCTGTGTTGGGTCTTCGTTTCTGTGTGAAGGCTTTCTCTAGTTGTCGCAAGCGGGGGCCACTCTTCATCGCGGTGCGTGGGCCTCTCACTATCGCGGCCTCTCTTGTTGCGGAGCACAGGCTCCAGACGTGCAGGCTCAATAGTTGTGGCTCACGGGCCTAGTTGCTCCGCGGCATGTGGGATCTTCCCAGGTCAGGGCTCGAACCCGTGTCCCCTGCATTAGCAGGCAGATTCTCAACCACTGCGCCACCAGGGAAGCCCCTTGAATAGTTTTGTATTTAAAATTTGTCTGTGGGGACTTCCCTGGTGACGCAGTGGTTAAGAGCCCGCCTGCCAATGCAGGGGACACGGGCTCGAGCCCTGGTCCGGGAAGATCCCACATGCCGCAGAGCACCCAAGCCTGCGCGGCACAACTACTGAAGCCTGCGCGCCTAGAGCCCATGCTCGCCCACAAGAGAAGCCACCGCAATGAGAAGCCCGTGCACCGCAACGAAGAGTAGCCCCGCTCGACGCAACTAGAGAAAGCCCACATGCAGCAACGAAGACCCAACGCAGCCAAACATAAATTATAAACTACAATAAAATTTGCCTCTGAATAACTTTGAGTGAATTTGGTATAAGTTGTAAAGTTTGCATCTACATTCACTTCAGTCCAAATGGTTTCCAATTAATTGTTCCTTAACTACTTTTAGAACGCTTTTGGGATAGAGACTCCATTTTACTTTGAATGTCCAGTTTAATGGATTCAGCAGTCCTCTCAGTAGGGCACGCTGCCTCCAGTGACCTGTGAGGGAGGCGCGGCCTGCACTTCCTTCACTGACCACAGGGTGGCGCCGAGTTCGCCTCTCTGACCCACAGCGCATGCTCCTTCCCTGCGAACTCCATTGTGAGGTCAGCTGAGAGCAGTTGAGCCTCCTCAGGCGCGGGGGCGGGGGCGGAGGCCTTCCGGTAGGATGCCCGGCTCAGTGTCTCTGCTGAGAGGAGCTCGGTCTCCGTCTCCTTAGGACTCGCTGGGGTTTCGGCTTCAGGACAAAGTGGGGCTGCGTCCACGCTGACTAGGGAACTAGGTTTCCTGAGGACCCAGGTGATGCCTGAGGAAAAGGTGAAGAGACGGTGAGGAAAAGTGGGGAGAAGCTTCCTCTGGGCGACTGACCGTTGAGGGGGCCTGTCTTCGTGTGAGCGAGGGAGGGCTTGGCGTGGAAAGCTGGGTTTTTGTTCAGGTTTGTGTGCAGGGTAGCCAGCATGAGTTATGGGGCGTCCAGTTTTCCCAGCACCATTTATGGTGGGGAGTGTCGTGCTCCTTGGTGTGTCCTTGGTCCCTGTGTCATAAATTCACCGACCCCGTCCGTGGGGGTTGAATTCTGGTCTCTCTGTCCTGTTCCTCTGGTCCCTGTGCCCGTTTTGAGCCAGTTCCACACTGTTTTGGTGACTGTAGCTTCTCAGCAGAGTGTGACGTCAGGGAGGGAGATGCCTCCAGCCCGTTCTCTTTTTTCAGGGTTTCTTTGGCTATTTGGGGTCCTTTGTGGTTCCCCACAGATATTAGGAGGATTTGCTCTATTTGGGGGGAAAATACCATGGAGTTTTGAGAGGGATTGCATTCACTGTGTCCACTGCTTTGGGTAGCATGGATATTTTAACAACATTAATTGTTCCATTCCATGAGAACAGGATATCTTTCCATTTATTGGTGTGTTTTTCAATGTCTTCATCAATGTCTTAAAGTTTTCAGTGTGCAGGTCTTTCACCTCCTTGGTTGACTTTATTCCCAGGTATTTTGTTCTTTTTGATGCAGTTGTAAATAGTGTTGCTTTCTTTCTCTTTCTGATGGTTCATTATTAGTGTTTAGAAATGCAACTGATTTCTGTGTATTGATTTTGCAACTTTACTGAATTTATTTATTAGTTCTAATAGTGTTTTTGTGGCATGAAGTGGAAAATTGGAATTCAAAAATCCCACTGTTTCTACCATATCCAGGTCGTCCACAACACGGAGGACAGCGGCTCCTAATATAACCTTCCCACGGTGCCTCTAAATGACATGTGGACTTTGGGTGAACTGGATCTGGGTAAGGCTTGGCTTCTATCTGGAAGTTTGATGTTTTCTCTGCTTTTCTGGCATGCTATTGCCATACATGATGTTTTGAAAAGTAATTGACTTTCCAGGAATTTCAAACATACAACTTTACATACATAAAAACAAGTCTTGTACCTTGATTAAATATACTCCTAAATATTGATGTTGACATTATTACAAATGGAATTGTTCTCAGAAATTCTTTTTCAGATTATTTTTTGCCAGCGTATGCATATAAGATAGATTTTCATGAATTGATATTTTGTTCTATAACTTTGCTTATTAATTAGTTGATCAGCTCAAATAATTTCTTTGCTGATTATAGGTAGTTTTATATATAAGATGATGTGACCTATGTTCTGTGAAGAGACACGGTTTTAATTTTTCCATTCACCCATGGATGCCTTTTATTTCTTTCCTCAAGATTCTGGGTAGAACTTCCAGTACACTATTGAGTAACGGTGATGAAGGCCAGCTTCCTGGCCTTGTTCCTGATTTCAGGAGTAAATCTTTCAGTCTTTAACATTGAGCACGATGTTTGCTGTGGCTTTTTGTACTACTCTTTTCCATATTGAACAAATTTCCTTTTATTCCTGCTTTCTTGAGTGTTTTTCATGAAATAACACTGGATTTTCATTGTAGATTTTTTGCATGAATTGATATGGTTATGTGTTTTTACTTCACACCATTATTGTGGTTGAATACATTGCTTCCTTTTAATATGTTGAGCAACCTGAAATTCCTGGTGTAGAGATACTTGCTTATGGCATTATCCATTTAAAGTTCTGTTGGTTTCATGTTGCTATTATTGTGTGATAGATTTTTACATTCATATTTGTAAGTTGTACTGGGGTAGTTTTCTTGTTTTTTTCCTTTATTTTTAAAATCTTTTTTAAAATAGTGGTTTTATTTCATTCTAATTATTTATTTATTTTGGCCACGTCCCATGGCTTGTGGGATGTTAGTTACCCAGTCAGGGATCGAAGCCGAGCCCTTGGCAGTGAAAGCACAGAGTCCTAACCACTGGGCCACCAGAGAATTCCCCAGTTTTCTTTTTCAAGATGTATTTGTATAATCTGATTAGACTTGGCTTGGTGTAAGTGGTTTGGAGGGTTAGCATTAGGGCTGGGGCTGGTGTGAGGGTTGGGACTGTGTATGGTTTATGGTTGCTGTGATGGTTTAAGTTTTATGCTTAATGAGTTATTTATGGGTATGGTTAATGAATATATTTTATGGTTTGCTTATGGTTATGGTTTGGCTTATTGGTTAAGGTTTATGGTTTTGGTCTCAGGGTGTTAGGGTTCTGTGTTAGAGTGGGTGTTAGGGTATGGGTGAGAATTGGGGTACAGGTAGGATGTGGGTAGAGCATGGGTTAGGGTAAGGTACAGGTTTAGGGTACGGGTTAGGCTAAGGTTAGGTCAGGGCTTAGGGTCAGGATCAGAGTTTAGGGTTAGGGTCCATGTCAGGATTAGCGTCAAGGTTGAGCGAGGCCATTGTTTTCTGCTCCTCCAGTTCTGGATTCTCATTGATAGATGAATGAAATGTCTGCTCTGGTCACCCACTGTTTCAAATTGAGCTCAGCCTTAGTCAAGGGTTCTTAGGGCCTCAGAGGTCATGCAGGGTTTCCCTCCACCCTCCCTCGTGGGAAGGGTGATGCAGGCCCCACTCTGTGTGGGCAGCCCCAGATCCAGCATGGCCCTGACATGCAGGATACTAAGTAGACGTGATGTAAGACTTGGTGCATCAGTCTGCCAGGCCCCAGGTGCTGCCTTTTTTTTTTTTCTTAATTAATTAATTAATTAATTTGGGGCTGTGTAGGGTCTGCATTGCTGCACAGAGGCTTTCTCTAGTTGCGGCGAGTGGGGGCTTCTCATTGCGGTGGCTTCTCTTGTTGCAGAGCACAGGCTCTAAGCGCGTGGGCTTCAGCAGTTGTGGCTCGCGGGTTCTAGAGCGCAGGCTCAGTAGTTGTGGTGCACGGCCTTAGTTGCTCCACAGCATGTGGGATCTTCCCGGACCAGGGCTCAAACCCGTGTCCCCTGCATTGGCAGGTGGATTCTTAACCACTGCGCCACCAGGGAAGTCTGGTGTTGCGTTCGTGAGGGCTGGTGGGGCCCTCTTGGGACTGGACGGATCCTTTGTTCCATCTGCACGGGTGTCCAAGCAGGTCTCAGAACAGCCCTTGGCCTCTGAGCATCCAGGCAGGCACCCACGTTCCTCCAGCTCAGGTTAGCCTTGGCCCCTCCATCCCCGTGGCCAATTACTGAGCTGATTGTGTCTTTACTCTTTAAAATTAAATCACTCTCTCCAGGTGGGCGAGAAGTTTACTTGTGAACTTGGTTAGGGTTAGGGGTTAGGGGTTAAGGGTTAGGGGTTAGGGTCAGGGTTAGGGCTAGGGCTAGGGCTAGGGGTTAGGGTTAGGCTTAGGGTTGGGTTAGGGTTAGGGGTTAGGTTTAGGGTTAGGGTTAGTGTTGGGTTAGGGTTAGGGTTAAGGTAGGGTTAGGGTTGGGTTAGGGTTAGGGTTTAGGGTTAGGGTGTCCAGCCTTACGTCCCATTCAGCTGTGAGTGTAGATGTGGTCAGTCCAGTTGCATCACAGCCCCTGATTGAATTTGGTAAGAATTCCTCTCTCTCTCACTGTCTTTCTTTTTTTATAATTAATTTTTATAGTGGGGTGTAGCTGATTTGCAATGTTGTGTTTCTTGGTGCTGTACATCCACCTGAGTCACTTACAGAGAGACATCAATAAATTATTTTCTAGTTTCTAGTAGTCAGATAGATGTTTCTTCTGTGAATAGAGTGTGCTGAGTCCACTTCCTTGAACAATGAGTATGTCTTGGCGATTACATTATTGGCGTATGGAACGGTATCTGTGCCAATTTCAACCTCCTGGTTTATGCATCACCGCACCACACTTTTCCCCTTAAGCAGCCATCAGTGTGTTTTGTAAATGTGTGATGGTGTTCGGTTTGTAATTCAGTTCATGGTTGGCGATTTTTAGATTCCCTTTATAAGTGATATCTTATGATAAGTTTCTCTTGCTGTCTAACTTATTTCACTCTCAATGACCAAACATAAGTCCCCCTGAGTTGCTGCAACTGGCCTCATTTCATTGATTTCAGGGCTGAGTAATATTCCGTTGTGCTTAAGTACCAAATTTTCTTTCACCATTTTTTCCTTCCAAGGACTATTAAGTTGTACCCAAGTCGAGGCTGTTGTAAACATAGCAGCAGTAAACGGGGTGCCTGCGTCCTGTGGAATTTTGGTTTTTCCAACATATAGGCCCATGAGTGGAAGCGCCCTATGCTTTGTAGCTCTGTTTTTTAGATGTTTTAGGAAACACAGCACACTTCTCCAGAGTGGCCGTTGGCAATTTACATGCCCCCCTTCAGCGTAACAAGGCTCCCTTTTCTCCTCTCCTTGTCCTGCATATCTGGTTTTTACCCTTTGTGAGGATGGTCCTTTTTTCTGATTCGAAGTGATACCTCTTTGTAGTGTTGATTTGCATTGCCCGCTTCTTTGGTTGGCCAAAAAGGGCGTATGCGTTTTTCCTGAATATATTCTGGAAGTTAAATTTGAGAGACAGCTTTTTTTGTTTAATTGATTAATTAATTTATTTATTTTTGGCTGTGTTGGGTCTTCGTTTCTGTGTGAAGGCTTTCTCTAGTTGTCGCAAGCGGGGGCCACTCTTCATCGCGGTGCGTGGGCCTCTCACTATCGCGGCCTCTCTTGTTGCGGAGCACAGGCTCCAGACGTGCAGGCTCAATAGTTGTGGCTCACGGGCCTAGTTGCTCCGCGGCATGTGGGATCTTCCCAGGTCAGGGCTCGAACCCGTGTCCCCTGCATTAGCAGGCAGATTCTCAACCACTGCGCCACCAGGGAAGCCCCTTGAATAGTTTTGTATTTAAAATTTGTCTGTGGGGACTTCCCTGGTGACGCAGTGGTTAAGAGTCCGCCTGCCAATGCAGGGGACACGGGCTCGAGCCCTGGTCCGGGAAGATACCACATGCCGCAGAGCACCCAAGCCTGCGCGGCACAACTACTGAAGCCTGCGCGCCTAGAGCCCATGCTCGCCCACAAGAGAAGCCACCGCAATGAGAAGCCCGTGCACCGCAACGAAGAGTAGCCCCGCTCGACGCAACTAGAGAAAGCCCACATGCAGCAACGAAGACCCAACGCAGCCAAACATAAATTATAAACTACAATAAAATTTGCCTCTGAATAACTTTGAGTGAATTTGGTATAAGTTGTAAAGTTTGCATCTACATTCACTTCAGTCCAAATGGTTTCCAATTAATTGTTCCTTAACTACTTTTAGAACGCTTTTGGGATAGAGACTCCATTTTACTTTGAATGTCCAGTTTAATGGATTCAGCAGTCCTCTCAGTAGGGCACGCTGCCTCCAGTGACCTGTGAGGGAGGCGCGGCCTGCACTTCCTTCACTGACCACAGGGTGGCGCCGAGTTCGCCTCTCTGACCCACAGCGCATGCTCCTTCCCTGCGAACTCCATTGTGAGGTCAGCTGAGAGCAGTTGAGCCTCCTCAGGCGCGGGGGCGGGGGCGGAGGCCTTCCGGTAGGATGCCCGGCTCAGTGTCTCTGCTGAGAGGAGCTCGGTCTCCGTCTCCTTAGGACTCGCTGGGGTTTGGGCTTCAGGACAAAGTGGGGCTGCGTCCACGCTGACTAGGGAACTAGGTTTCCTGAGGACCCAGGTGATGCCTGAGGAAAAGGTGAAGAGACGGTGAGGAAAAGTGGGGAGAAGCTTCCTCTGGGCGACTGACCGTTGAGGGGGCCTGTCTTCGTGTGAGCGAGGGAGGGCTTGGCGTGGAAAGCTGGGTTTTTGTTCAGGTTTGTGTGCAGGGTAGCCAGCATGAGTTATGGGGCGTCCAGTTTTCCCAGCACCATTTATGGTGGGGAGTGTCGTGCTCCTTGGTGTGTCCTTGGTCCCTGTGTCATAAATTCACCGACCCCATCCGTGGGGGTTGAATTCTGGTCTCTCTGTCCTGTTCCTCTGGTCCCTGTGCCCGTTTTGAGCCAGTTCCACACTGTTTTGGTGACTGTAGCTTCTCAGCAGAGTGTGACGTCAGGGAGGGAGATGCCTCCAGCCCGTTCTCTTTTTTCAGGGTTTCTTTGGCTATTTGGGGTCCTTTGTGGTTCCCCACAGATATTAGGAGGATTTGCTCTATTTGGGGGGAAAATACCATGGAGTTTTGGGAGGGATTGCATTCACTGTGTCCACTGCTTTGGGTAGCATGGATATTTTAACAACATTAATTGTTCCATTCCATGAGAACAGGATATCTTTCCATTTATTGGTGTGTTTTTCAATGTCTTCATCAATGTCTTAAAGTTTTCAGTGTGCAGGTCTTTCACCTCCTTGGTTGACTTTATTCCCAGGTATTTTGTTCTTTTTGATGCAGTTGTAAATAGGGTTGCTTTCTTTCTCTTTCTGATGGTTCATTATTAGTGTTTAGAAATGCAACTGATTTCTGTGTATTGATTTTGCAACTTTACTGAATTTATTTATTAGTTCTAATAGTGTTTTTGTGGCATGAAGTGGAAAATTGGAATTCAAAAATCCCACTGTTTCTACCATATCCAGGTCGTCCACAACACGGAGGACAGCGGCTCCTAATATAACCTTCCCACGGTGCCTCTAAATGACATGTGGACTTTGGGTGAACTGGATCTGGGTAAGGCTTGGCTTCTATCTGGAAGTTTGATGTTTTCTCTGCTTTTCTGGCATGCTATTGCCATACATGATGTTTTGAAAAGTAATTGACTTTCCAGGAATTTCAAACATACAACTTTACATACATAAAAACAAGTCTTGTACCTTGATTAAATATACTCCTAAATATTGATGTTGACATTATTACAAATGGAATTGTTCTCAGAAATTCTTTTTCAGATTATTTTTTGCCAGCGTATGCATATAAGATAGATTTTCATGAATTGATATTTTGTTCTATAACTTTGCTTATTAATTAGTTGATCAGCTCAAATAATTTCTTTGCTGATTATAGGTAGTTTTATATATAAATGATGTGACCTATGTTCTGTGAAGAGACACGGTTTTAATTTTTCCATTCACCCATGGATGCCTTTTATTTCTTTCCTCAAGATTCTGGGTAGAACTTCCAGTACACTATTGAGTAACGGTGATGAAGGGCAGCTTCCTGGCCTTGTTCCTGATTTCAGGAGTAAATCTTTCAGTCTTTAACATTGAGCACGATGTTTGCTGTGGCTTTTTGTACTACTCTTTTCCATATTGAACAAATTTCCTTTTATTCCTGCTTTCTTGAGTGTTTTTCATGAAATAACACTGGATTTTCATTGTAGATTTTTTGCATGAATTGATATGGTTATGTGTTTTTACTTCACACCATTATTGTGGTTGAATACATTGCTTCCTTTTAATATGTTGAGCAACCTGAAATTCCTGGTGTAGAGATACTTGCTTATGGCATTATCCATTTAAAGTTCTGTTGGTTTCATGTTGCTATTATTGTGTGATAGATTTTTACATTCATATTTGTAAGTTGTACTGGGGTAGTTTTCTTGTTTTTTTCCTCTATTTTTAAAATCTTTTTTAAAATAGTGGTTTTATTTCATTCTAATTATTTATTTATTTTGGCCACGTCCCATGGCTTGTGGGATCTTAGTTCCCCAGTCAGGGATCGAAGCCGAGCCCTTGGCAGTGAAAGCACAGAGTCCTAACCACGGGGCCACCAGAGAATTCCCCAGTTTTCTTTTTCAAGATGTATTTGTATAATCTGATTAGACTTGGCTTGGTGTAAGTGGTTTGGAGGGTTAGCATTAGGGCTGGGGCTGGTGTGAGGTTTGGGGCTGTGTATGGTTTATGGTTGCTGTGATGGTTTAAGTTTTATGCTTAATGAGTTATTTATGTGTATGGTTAATGAATATATTTTATGGTTTGCTTATGGTTATGGTTTGGCTTATTGGTTAAGGTTTATGGTTTTGGTCTCAGGGTGTTAGGGTTCTGTGTTAGAGTGGGTGTTAGGGTATGGGTGAGAATTGGGGTACAGGTAGGATGCGGGTAGAGCATGAGTTAGGGTAAGGTACAGGTTTAGGGTACGGGTTAGGCTAAGGTTAGGTCAGGGATTAGGGTCAGGATCAGAGTTTAGGGTTAGGGTCCATGTCAGGATTAGCGTCAAGGTTGAGCGAGGCCATTGTTTTCTGCTCCTCCAGTTCTGGATTCTCATTGATAGATGAATGAAATGTCTGCTCTGGTCACCCACTGTTTCAAATTGAGCTCAGCCTTAGTCAAGGGTTCTTAGGGCCTCAGAGGTCATGCAGGGTTTCCCTCCACCCTCCCTCCTGGGAAGGGTGATGCAGGCCCCACTCTGTGTGGGCAGCCCCAGGTCCAGCATGGCCCTGACATGCAGGATACTAAGTAGACGTGATGTAAGACTTGGTGCATCAGTCTGCCAGCCCCCAGGTGCTGCGTTTTTTTAAAAAAAAATTAATTAATTAATTAATTTTTGGCTGTGTTGGGTCTTCACTGTTGCACGGAGGCTTTCTCTAGTTGCGGCGAGTGGGGGCTTCTCATTGCAGTGGCTTCTCTTGTTGCAGAGCACAGGCTCTAAGCGCGTGGGCTTCAGCAGTTGTGGCTCGTGGGGTCTAGAGCTCAGGCTCAGTAGTTGTGCACGGGCTTAGTTGCTCCACAGCATGTGGGATCTTCCCGGACCAGGGCTCAAACCCGTGTCCCCTGCATTGGCAGGTGGATTCTTAACCACTGCGCCACCAGGGAAGTCTGGTGTTGCGTTCGTGAGGGCTGGTGGGGCCCTCTTGGGACTGGACGGATCCTTTGTTCCATCTGCACGGGTGTCCAAGCAGGTCTCAGAACAGCCCTTGGCCTCTGAGCGTCCAGGCAGGCACCCACGTTCCTCCAGCTCAGGTCAGCCTTGGCCCCTCCATCCCCGTGGCCAATTACTGAGCTGATTGTGTCTTTACTCTTTAAAATTAAATCACTCTCTCCAGGTGGGCGAGAAGTTTACTTGTGAACTTAGTTCCCTCTTCTCCATTCTTTGGCCACTGAATAAAGCCTGTGCTCTGTCGGTCTCAGCTTTGGTTTCGTTATTCGCCTGTTTGAACCAGAATGGAAAAAGGAAACGTTCCCTGTCGAGACAGTGATCCTCAGCCAGGCTAGGGCCCGAGTAGGGTTCATATGACTTGATTTGGTAACAGTGTGTAAGGGGACGTTGGTCTCTTCCCGTGGGGTGGTGGAGGGCACACCTATAGCCACAACACTGGTTCCGTGGACAGCATGGTCCCTTGTGGGCCTGGACCGTGTGCTCTCGTCCCCCCACGCCCGACACCACCTGACGGTCATGACGTGGTGACGCTGGCTGCTGGTTGTCGGATCAGGAGGGAACCAGAGGCAGCTCCTGGTGCCAGACCAGACGTGTCTTTTCACGGGCCATGGACATACTGGGTCTGAGGACTTTGCTTTGTGTCTAGAGAACAGACTGAGCCGCTAGAAGCTGATCTGTGCTGTGGATTTGAAACTCATGGGCAGGGCAAGAGCTCCCACTGGACACTGGCTCGGAAGCTTCCGCACGGGTGATGACCACACCAGTGCTTCCTGCCTGAGCCCTCCAGGCTTCCCGCCTGCCTCCTGGGGCCCCAGATACTGGGCTGATAGGGCTCAGCGGCTGCTGGGACTTGAGGTCCAGATGCTCCCAGGTATGGGGTAAACATGCCACTACCCACTGGAGTCTCCCTTCTCTGAGGTTCAGGAAACAGGAGGACCCACCAAACTGAGCCCATCCCTGGGCTCTGCTGCAAGTCTGCTCAGATTTGCTCTCCTGATCCTGAAGACAGACCTGCGGGAAACAGGGTCTGCGATTCCCATTCTGATGGTGTTCTGTGGAATTTCCATGGGATCCCTTTCTACCCTGTTCTGAGCAAATTACTAGTCAATCCATGCTACTGTCACCCGATGAACAGACTGGGAAGTTGAGACTCCAAGAAGCCAAGTAACCTACGCAGAAGCACAGATGTGGGAGCAGGAAGTGGGGTCTGTGCCCATCGCCCGCCCAGGGTGAACGATTGCTCCCAGCAGGTTCCATGTCCCACCTCTGAGGGGACTGGCTCACAGGGCCTCCTCTTAGGCGGATTCACTTTGCAAGCCTTCCCTTCAGCAAGATTCCTCTTACAAAACCTTCCTTTCATGGGATTCATCTCACAATGCTGTTTTTGGGGTCACCCAGGAAGTTTATATCACCCTGAAGCGTGTTCAGCCTCACGTCACCAGAGCAGCTTTCCTGGGTTACACTCACCACCTGCCCGTCCACTCCCAGCTGAGACCCAGAAGTGCCCCCTTGGGCCCCAAGCCCCACGGCTCTGCCTGGGTGCCCACTCCCCTCCTGCCTGGTCCGTCACTCTCACGTCCCCTGCAGGGTCACCAGGAGCCCCCACTCATCCTGTGCAGGCTGTCCGCTCTGTCCTGGGGAGGCCTCCGTGGTGTCAGGTAGAAGAAACAAGAGGTACTGGTGGGGCCTCCCTCACGCAGCACAGCAGCCAGCAACCGCCTACTGACCTCGTCACTGTGGCTGGACCTAGATGGGGGTTCAGGGGGCCCGCAGTAGCTCCTGGTTCTCATCTCACCCCAGCACTGCCCACAGGGAAGTGGCTAAGCAACTCTGTGCCGGCTGCATAGAGAGGACTCTCATTCACATGCTCCTCCCAGCCCCCGGGGCTCTCGTGGGCAGACCCCTCCTAGGATATGGAGCTCAGCTGGGCAGGCACCCAGCAGCCCCCGGGGCTCTCGTGGTCAGGCCCCTCCCAGGATATGGAGCTCACCTGGGCAGGCACCCGGCAGGGCTGGGCACACAGGAACCGTGCACGTGGCCCTCGTTGCAGAGCACCCCAGCCAGCCTGTTGGTCAGAGCTGACCCTGAGCACCTCAGAGCAGGACCTGAACTAACGAACAGCAGCTCCGACAGGTCTGTGACCCTGGGCTTCACTCTGTGCGGCCTCCCTCCGCCTGGTCTTCCGGGGGCTTCCACTGCAGCCGGGGCACCAGGCCTCTGTCTCCACTAACCACCCCTCCTCTTCCTGACTCCTGGGTTCCTCTCGTGTGGAGAGGGTCTTCTTGAAGTTGTTTCCTACTCATGAGCCAGTTAAAATGATTAGAAAATCAGCCAGAGTTGTAGCCCCATGTCAATCCTGACCCTCAGGACCCTACACCTGTTCCTTGGGCCTGGCCGGCACAACAAGGCCCGTTTTCTGCAGTTATGAGCCCCTGAGGGGCGAGGATTGGCTGACCTGGGCAGCCTGACCCGGCCGGCCAGCCCTCCCCAGGTGTGCCTGGGCTGAGGTCAATATAAACACCTCTCCCGGCAGCAAGAGCCCCTGCAGCTGTGCCTGACGCCGTATTCTCTGCCCCGTCAGCAGTCTCGGGGCCAGGCTGGTGGGAGGGAGGGAGGGGCCACGGCCGTGAGGGTGTCCCGGTCTGAGCAGGCCGCTGCTGGAAGTTCTCCCCAGGCAGAGGTGAGGAAGCGAGAAAAGGGCAGTGGGGACCAGGACAGGAGGGGTAACTCGGGTAGGGAATGGAACGCTTCCAGAAGAGCAGCCGGGGCCAGGACCGTCCTGTGTGACGTGCAGGAGCCCACGTAGCACGTGTGCTGTCGCTGGGGTGGCTGCAAGCCCTTTCCTCCAACCTGTGAGGTCCTTGCACATATTCAGGTGGCTTTCCTGGGAAGGGTGGGTAAAGTTCAGGAGCAGCTGGCTTGGAGGTCAGCTAACGTTTACAAAGAGACGCCTCCGCACGGTCCAAGCAGCTTTCCAATGAGGATGGTCCTTGTGGGGGGCTGCTGGCAGCATGTGAGAAAATGCCCCGCCTCCGACCAACTTCAGAAATTTTCATCAGTGTAGCGAGTATCTTGATAGGGTTTTCCTCTAACTAGTGGGTTCTTAATTAGCAACATGAATGGTGACATTAAATGTCCTCAGTCAGGATTGAAATACCCCCAACATGTACCGGTGTAAAAAGCTCGGGAGGCCGTGTGCAACCCGCACCTTTAGGGATGGGCTTCCTACTTGACCCCTCAACGTTGTGGTGTCCAGCCACTGATTTAGGGTTTCTGGGGGCCCAATGCTGACTCTAAGGCTGAGTGGTGGTCTCAGCATGAGCTGGGGTTTGAGAAAAGTGTGATGCAGTTAAGTCTGACTTTCTGTGACAGCTGGGGAGGGGTTTGTAAAGCACCTTGGCTTTTAGGGCAAAGGTTTGTTACTGGAACCAAGTGTCCCCCCCAAGATGGGCTGAAGCTCAAGATGTCTCTGTCCCTTTCATGTGAGAGTCCAGGGCAGGTGGGTGGCACGGCCCAGGCTCTGTCCACCTTGTTTCTCCTCCCTGCTTCCAGGTGAGGGCTCCAACCAGCAGGGTGGGGTGACCAGGTGGGCATCATGCCCTCTGTCCTAGGATGTAGGCTGGCCAAGGCCCTCACCACCTCCACCTCTCCCCCTTGGTAACACGAGACACTGTGCCCCAGCTGTAAGGGGTGGGAAGGCTGGGAGGTGCAGGGTAGCTGTGAACAGGAAAAAGGGAAATGGGATCTGGTGGGCAGCTGCACAGCTCTGCTGTGAGGGTCACCTGGACGGTAGCGCACAGACTCTGGGTCCTGTGAAGCTTCGATGCGTTGTGGTTCTGGAAATCCTATAGGAGACGGTCACAGCAGGTGAAGCTAATGCTCTCAGTGGAGGTGGTGAAGCCAAAGATCTCAGTTCAGACTGAAGGTGCCGATGTACATACAGGACAAGACCATCTCGTGTGAATGGACTTCAGGCACGTTTAACGTGAATGCAGTCGTGTTAATGCCTAGCATCTTCTATCTTGTGCCTCTCCTCAGGGACCCCCTCCTCAGTTCCTGAGGATCCTGTAACTCCCGTACAGGGGGATGGAGAGTGGGCTCTGTCCAGTCTGAGCCCTGAGTTACCCTGCGTGTCAGTCGGCTCAGGACCGCCGTAACAAATACCACAGACTGGGCCGCTTGAATAACAGACCTATCATCTCCCAGTCCTGGATGCTGTCTGAGATCAAGGTGTGTGCAGGCTGGCTTCTCCTGAGGCCTCTCTCCTTGGTGCTTAGACAGCCGTCTTCTCCCCAGGTCCTCACGTGGTCTCCCCCTGTGCCTATCTGTGTCCTAATCTCTTCTTGTAGGACATCAATCCTATTGGATTAGGATCCACCCTAGTGACCTCATTTTTACCTTGATCACCTCTTTAAAAATCCCATCTCCAAATACAGCCACATCCTGGGGTCCTGGGGGTTAGGGATTCAGAATGTGAATTTGGGGGGACGTGACTGAGCCTATCCCATCCTCCTTAGGAGCCAAGTGTGCCTCGGTCCTTCCTTCCCTCAAGTCACACGAGGTGATGTAGTGGCTCAGGGAGAGGCCACTCGTGCAGAGTCTGTGTCCCAGCTGGGGAGCCCTTCTCTGCTCTCTCTGATCAGGCAGTGGCCGTGCCAGTCCCCTCCTGAGGTGAGCGGTTCTGGTGTTTCCTGCCGTGTCTCCTGGCCTGCTGAGGTGCTCATTGTCAGGGAACCCAGGAGCCAGCAGCCTCGTGGGGGTGCCGGGGACTCTCAGGGCCTTGGCAGATGTCTCTCCCAGCAGATACCCTAGCGAAAGTGGGGAAACATTTGGGGGATTACAGGTGGGAGAGAGTCACAGTCTCGTTTATGCTTCAGAAAGACCACGTTGGGGTGGGATGTGAGGTGCACCGTGTGGGCAGGGAGTTTTGCCAGGGCCTGATGGAGGAACCAGGCACAAGATCGGGCTTGGGCCAGGGCTGTGGGTGTAGAGGGGAATTAGTGTGGGAACTGGCCACAGACTGTTGTCGAAATCTCGGCTTCCCCGTGCACCGAGGCTGAACAGAAATACAGAGCCAGGGATTTTGGAGGAAGAGAGAGATGGTTTTATTCTTCTGCCAGGCAGAAGGGAAGACACAGCCGGCTAGCGCCTCAAGAACTGGGCCCGCCCTCCTTGAGAATCAGGGTAGGTTTTATATGTGGGGCTCTCGCAGTCCGGGGTATAGGATGAGGATCAAAGTAGTGAAGGTCTTGCATTCCTCCTTTTCTTTGCATTATTTCAAAACAGTCATAGTTGGCATCAGGCCGCCCGGTAATTGGGGTCCAGCAGTCTGGTAATTGCCTCCGTTTGCTTCTGGTTTATCGGCCGGTGACCTTGTTTCTGAAATGCAAAGACTATAGGGGGTGATTTGTTATGAGGGGCATATAGAATATAAGTGCTGGACATAATAAGGTTAGGGAGTGAGAGGCAGGGGATGTAACTCACACAGAGTTAGGGGTGATGGGTGCCAGAGGTAAATTACGTAGTGTCAGGGAGTGAGGTTCGCTGTGTAAAGTACACATCTAGTTACTACAAATTAGTGACAAAGTAAAACGAGGAGTGATGAACTCTTTCAGGCCAGGTTATGTTTCTTCTCTAGCCTGTTCGCTGTTCCCTTTGTTTTCCTTGTTCTCAGCGGAGGGAAACTTCATTTCTATTTTTGCTGCAACAAGACTCTGGAGGAGCAGATGACAGTCAGTGGGGCACAAGGAGTGTGGGAGCCTGGGAGACCCCAGTGTTACCGAAGAAAACTTGGGTCCGCTTGCCTGAGTGCAGTAAAGCCAGTCTACTGACACTGGGTGTGGTGAAGGGAAGTGCAGCTTTAATTGTAAAAGTGCCAATACAAGGAGAACAGGCGGCTTGTGCTCTAAATCCCCAAACTCCCTGAAGGATTTCAGCACAGCAATTTTAAAGGCCAAGTGAAGGAGGGGGGTTGCAGGGTATGAGATCAGCTGGTGCACAATTCTCTGGTTGATGGTGAGGTAACAGGCAGTTAACATTCTAAATTCTTAGGCATAAGTTCCGGGGTTACCTGTTCAAGATCATCAGGTAGTTAAT
The DNA here is from genome assembly GCF_965194825.1 of Balaenoptera physalus. Classification (NCBI taxonomy): domain Eukaryota; kingdom Metazoa; phylum Chordata; class Mammalia; order Artiodactyla; family Balaenopteridae; genus Balaenoptera; species Balaenoptera physalus. Next base: position 171,925 of record NW_028125427.1, read on the forward strand.
TTCTTCCGTTTGGTGGTGGTTTTAGCATCTCTAAAACAACTCAGGAAGCGTGCATCAGATACTGTTATCCAGGTACTTCAGAGAGGAGCTACAGCAGAGGATGTCGGGGAGGGCTCTGTCCTGGGAAGGCCCCGTAGGGTCCTGCTCGGTTACACCCCGTGCCTGGGCTCAGCAACCAGGGAAGGTGGGGCTGCTTCTGGGTGTGGGGAGCTGCAGGATCCCGGTCCCCTGAGGGCCCTGTTAGCCCCCAAGGTGAGATAGGGGTGCAGTGACTGAACAGAGGTGTCTGGCCTGCGAGAGCGTTCCAGGCTGGAAATGTCACGGGACTCATCGCAGGGAGGGAGAGTAAAGGCCAATGGGGGCAGGTAGGTCACAGCAGACTACGTGCAGGTGACTGCGGTCCTTTTGGAAGCAACTCAGAGCCAGAAAGGAGTGGCCGTCAGGGGCTCAGCTCCATTCTCTTGTTCCTTTGTAAAACCACTGTGTCAGAGTTTGAGACGCTGCCAGGAGACGTCTGGGGCCAGTGCTGCCATGGCTTCATCAAAGGGGTCCAGGGGGAGCACAGAACCACTGCAGACCCCGCCCATGTCCGCACTGGGAATGAATCCCATCAGGGCTCCTGGGCTCACAGACTTGAGGGAACCTCTGTCCTCAGGACTGGTCCTCCTCCTTCCTCTCACCTGCTGGTCAGAGGCCCAGGAACCCCCATCCTGGCTCCACCCCCAGGGCCTGAGTTCTGGGACAGCTTAGGGGTAAGCAAGACCCTCATGTTCCTTTATCTGCCTGGGGGCGAGACTGTCTTAAACGCTGCAATTGACTGATGATGGAGGGATGAGTGTTTCCAGCAGGTATGGGTGGAAAGATGGTGCGTGGAGTTCCTATGTCTGCAGGGCCTTCCCAGCGTGAAGATCTGTGTGTTTCCCCCGGCCAGTCAACATCCTCCCAGGAAGCCCAGATCCAGGATTACGAGGGCAGAGGCTCTCCCCTTGCTTATCTGTAACTTCCCACTCCCACAGCAAGGAGCCTGGCTCCCACCATCTGCCAGTTATGTATGCATTGCTCCTTTCCAGGTTACATGTGCAGAGGTTTCAGAATTGTTAGCTACTACACCCTGGAAAGAACTTCGTAAAATGAAGCCCACTGTATATGTACGGTCCAGTTTGCTTTAGTCTACAGATTCCATTCATTTCCAAAGGTAACTTAGGTCAGCACCTTTTACCCCATCCCCTACAGTGAGTTGTTTCCATATATTTCTAATACAGTTAGACTCTGTCACATTATGTATTCCATCCTGCCACACTCCTACATTCTAAATAACTAAATTTGAATAGATTATGATTGGCCCCTTGGGCTATACACATCTGAGGGCTTAGACAAATGCATAGTGACAGGTATCCATCCTAGAGTGTCACATGGAACACTTCAAACCCCCCACCGCATGATCTGCTTATCATCTGTGTAGCTTTGCCTTTCCCAGAGTGTCACCAATGGGGTCATACTGTGTGCAGCCTCCTCAGCCTGGATGCTTTCACGTAGCAGTATATACTGAGGATTTATCCATGTCTTTCCATAGGCTGATGGTGCATTCCTTTCTGCGGAGTAGTATTCCACTGCACGTGTATGGGCGGAAAAACAATTTCCCCTCTACTTTTCTAGGTTCTTGGTTGAGGCCCCCCTGCCCCTGAAATAAAAGATTACCAGGAGAAAAGCAGAAGTTTAATTACATGTATACCTTCTGAATACAGGGGGGATAGCAAGGAAAACTGAGTCACTCCCTGAAATGACCAAAACCATCCCCTTAAATACCGTCTTCAGCTAAAACAGAAGAAAGATGCTGGGGAAGGGGGGAAGGCCAGTTTTGGCAGGTTATCCTGCAAAGCACAGTAAACAAGGGTATGAGTGTTTGCACATTTAAGTAAGGACTTCTCCAGTGAAAAGAGTTACTTAAGATTTAATTATCCTTCTATTTTTGGTGCAAAGAGGGACATACCCTTATAAATGGAGACTTCTCTATTGTAAATGTCCTTCATAAAACGGCAATCTCAGTTTTCTGAGATTTTTTTTTTTTGAATAAATTTATTATTTTATTTTTGGCTGCATTGGGTCTTCGTTGCTGCATGCAGGCTTTTCTCTGGTTGTGGCGAGCAGGGGCTACTCTTCATTGCGGTGCACAGGCTTCTCGTTGTGGTGGCCTTTCTTGTCATGGAGCACAGGCTCTAGGTGTGCAGGCTTCAGTAGTTGTGGCACACGGGCTCAGTAGTTGTGGCTCGCGGGCTCTAGAGCGCAGGCTCAGTAGTTGTGGCGCACGGGCTTAGTTGCTCCGCGGCATGTGGGATCTTCCTGGACCAGGGCTCGAACCCGTGTTCCCTGCATTGGCAGGCGGACTCTTAACCACTGAGCCGCCAGGGAGGCCCTTTTTTTTTCTTTTTTTTTTAAAGCAGACCAATAATCCTTATGCCAGAGAGACATATTTTGGGGTGGCATATTCTACTTGCCTTGACATGGATATACCCCAATTTGCTTATGCATTCATCTTTTGAAGGATATCCTGATTTCTTCAAGTTTTTAGCCATTATGAAAGTGCTGTTGTGCATAATTGCATCCTTATTTGCATGTGGACATAGATTTTCAAAGCAGTTGCCTAAATGCTGGAAGCATGATTGTTGGATCCCAACGTGAGACTTGTTTAGCTTTGGAAAAAACTGCCAAATTGTCTTACAAAGTGGCTGCACATGCCTCCCCCCAGCTATGAGGGAGAGCTCCTTTTGTTCCTCACCCTCTAGCCATTGGTATTGTCATATTTTTGGAGCTTAGCAGTGCTAATAGGTGTGCTGTGATATCTCACGATTTTAATTTGTAATTCCCTAATGGTATATGATGTTGAGCTTGTTTCTGTATGACTTTTACTATCTGTATATCTTTTTTGGCGGGATGTCTGTTCAGATCATGCTGTTCACGTTCACGCTGAGAGGAGCCCTGTCTCCTCAGGACCCGCTGGGGCTTTGGCTTCTGGGACACGTGGGGCTGAGTCCACACTGATGGCCGGGCTTCGGGACAAGCCGGGGTCAAGTCCACACTAACGGAAGCCGGGTCTCCTCAGGACCCACTGGGGCTTCAGCTTTGGGACACTGTGGGGTCCAGTTCATGCTGACAGGAGCCTGGTCTCCTCAGGACCTGCCGGGAGGTGACGCCGCTGAGGGAGAAGGTGAGGAAAAGTGGTCAGAAGCTTCCTGTACGTGGCTGATTGCTGAGGGTGTCTGTCTTCAGAGGACCCAGGAGAGGAAGGGCTTGATGTGGAAAACTGGGTTTTGGCCCCCTTTTGTGTGTGGTGTAGACAGAGTGCAGTGTTGTTCTTTGGCGTGTGGCGTCTGGTTTTCCCAGCACCGTTTATTGAGGGGACTGTCCTTTCCCTGGTGTATGTTCTTGGCTCCTTTCTTGTGAATTAACTGATCACATACCTGTAGGTTGATTCCTGGGCTCTCTGCTCTGTTCCTCTGGTCTGCGTGTCTGTTTTTGTGCCGATTCCACACTTTTTTGGGACCGTAGCTTCGTAATGTAGTGTGAGGTCAGGGAGGGAGATGCCTCCAGCCCGTTCTCCTTCCTCAGGGTCACTTTAGCTCTTCTGGGTCCTTTGTGGTTCCACACACATCTTAAGATTGTTGGTTCTGTTTCTATGGAAAATGTCATTGCACTTTTGGTAGGGATTGAATTGAATCTATACATTAATTTGGCTAGGATGCATATTTTTTTTAAATTAAAAAAAAAATTTGGGCCACACCATGTGGCATGCAGGATGCGAGATCTTAGTTCCCCAACCAGGGATTGAACCTGAGCCCCCTGCAGTGGGAGCGCAGAGTCCCAACCCCTGGACGGCCAGGGAAGTCCCACCTTAGAATGCATATTTTCACAATATTCTTTTTACCCATGAGCACGGGGTATCTTTCCATTTATTTTTGTCTGTTCAGTTTCCTTTATCAGTGTCTTCCAGTTTTCAGTGTGCAGGTCCTTCACGTCCTTGGTTAAATTTACTCCTGGTTATCTTTTTGGATGCAATTGTAAGTGGGATGTTTTTTTAGAATTCTTTTTCTGATGGTTCATTATCAGTGTATAGAATCACAAATGATTTTTGTGCATTGATTTTTCTTTTTTTGTATCCTGCAGCTTTACTGAATTCATTTTTTAGTTGTAACAGTTTTTTGGTGGTTGAATGTGGAAAACTAGAATTCAGAAATCCCACTGTTTCAGCTACATCCACGTCATCCACAGCACCCAAGACATAGTGGCTCCCAATGTAATCTTCCCACGGTGCCTCTCGTAGTATGTGGACTCCTACGAGGGTGATTGGCATCACCACTGCGGGTGAGCTGGATCTGGGTAGGGCTTGGCCTCTATAACAGAGTTTGATGTCTGTATTTCTGGCGTGCTATGACATGGTTGTTTTGATGAGTACTTTATTTTCTAGTAAATTTCAAGTGTATAAAAAACTTTAAATAACAGTATCAAGTTTTCCACATTCACAAAATACTCCAGTTTGTTTTACCCTGTGAGAGTGGGAGGGCCACTCTCCCAGAGAACCAGCACATAACCCCAAAATGAGGAATAATTATGGTTTCCACATTATAATCCTATCCACAGACCTGCTTCAACTTTCACCAGTTGCCCCAGCTTTGTGGAAATGTATTTTCCCATTCGAATACAGTTTTCTTTTCCTGGAACCATCACTGGGGCTTTTCCTCACTTTAAAAACCTTGCTGGATTTAAAGTGTACAAGATGAGCATGATCTGGGTGGTTTTTCTGTGTGGCTTCTTTCACTTAGGATGTTTTCAGTGTTTATCCACATTGTAACATTGATCATTATTTCATTCATTTTTTCCATCGTGATTAAAAACACATAACATTTACCATTTAAACCACTTTTTTTAAAGCTTTTTTAAAAATTTTATTTTATTTTTAATTTTTGGGCTGTGTCGGGTCTTTGTTGCTGTGTGCAGGCTTTCTCTAGTTGCGGCGAGAGGGGGCTACTCTTCGTTGCTGTGTGCAGGCTTCTCATTGCAGTGGCTTCTCTTGTTGTGGAGCACGGGCTCTAGGCACATGGGCTTCAGTAGTTGTGGCACGAGGGCTCAGTAGCTGTGGCTCGTGGGCTTAGTTGCTCTGTGGAATGCGGGATCTTCCAGGACCAGCGCTTGAACCCATGTCCCCTGCATTGGCAGGCGGATTCTTAACCACTGTGCCACGAGGGAAGCCCCATTTAAACCATTTTAAAGTATACAGTTCTATGGCATTAACTACATTCACATTGTTGTAAAAATATCCTCACCATCCATCTCCAGAACTTTATTTTCCCCATGTGAAACCGTAGCCATTAAACACTAACTCACCTCAACCCCTGGCAACCTTATTCTACTTTGTCTTTGAATTTGACTTATCTGGATACCTCATACTAGTGGAATTGTAGAACGTTTGTCCTTTTTGTGTCTGGCTTGTTTCACTTAGCATAATGACATCAAGGTTCATCCACATTGTAGCATGTGTGAGAATTACCTTAGTTTTAAAGGTTGAATCATATCCCATTGTGGATATACTACACTGTACTTATCCATTCATCTGTTGAAGGATGTGTTGTGTTGCTTCCACCTTTTGGCTATTGTGAATAATGTTGCTATGAATACGGGGTACAAATATCTGTTCCAGTCCTTGCTTTCTAATATTTTGGGTGTACACCCTGGAGTGGAATCAAGGGATCATACATTTTCCATGTTTTTGAGGAGCCACCATAGAGTTTTCCACAGTGACTGTATAATTTTACTTTATTCCTTTATATGACAGAATAATGCAGCTTATGGATCTACCTTATTTTGCTTATCCATTTACCTGCTGATGGACATTTAAATCTTTTCTACCTTGAGCTATTGTGAACAGTGCTGCTATGAATAATTGGTGTACAAGTTTTTGTTTGACACCTGTTTTCCATTTTTTGGGTATATATCTAGGAGTGGAGTTGTTGAACCACATGGTAATTATATTTTATATTTTTGAGTAAATGCTAAAGTTTTGTACACATAGACTGCACCATTGTACATCTCCACAAGTAACTTTTAAGGGTTTCAATTTCTCTACATTGTTGCCAACATTTGTTATTTTTATTTATATATTTTAAAATGTATTTTAAAATTTATTTTTATTCTAGTGTGTGTGAAGGGGCATCACACTGTGGCTTTAATTTGCATTTTCATCATGACTACTGATGTTTGACATCTTTTCATGTCCTTGTTGACCATTTGTATGTCTTGCCTGGAGAGCAGTCCATGCAAGCCATTTGTCTGTTTCATAAATTTTATTGTTGGTCTTTTTGTTGATGAGTTGTAAAAGCCCTGGGTATATCCTAGGTAAAGAGTCTTATCAGATGTATAATGTGCCAATATTGTCTTCCATTCTGTGGGCTGTCTTTTTACTTTCTGGAGAGCCTCTTTTGATGCACAAAGGTTTGTAATTTTGAGGAAATCCAATTTGTCTATTTTTTCCTTTCATTTCTTATGCTTTACTGTCAAATCTAAGAAACCATTGTTACATTCATGGTCAGGAAGATTTAATTCCTTGGTTTATTTGAGAGTTCATACAGTCATCCCTCGGTACCCACTAGGCCAGGCTTTAGGCCTGAGGTTGAGTCAGTGTGAGGGTTCAGGGGTCACGGTTTAGGGTTATGGGTCATTGCTGGAGAGTCATGGTAGAGGGTTGTGGTTAAAGGGTCAGGGTCGGGGATTAGAGTTTAGGGGTCGGGGCGAGGGTCTAGGGGTCTGGGGCTAGGGTTGTTAGAGGGTTAAGGTTAGAGGTTAGGGTTCTTAAGGTAAAGGTTAGAGTTAGGTTTAAGCACAGTTGACCCTCATTGCCTTCCCCTCTCCTTCTCTCTGAAGCCTCCAGAATGGATAGGACTTGCCCAGGGTCAGACAGGAGTCAGGGAGCTGAGGTCAGTAGCTGTTTTTCTGGCCTCCCTTCCCCCAGTCCTGGGCTCTGAGAGAAGAATGAAATGTCTGTTCTTGTCTCGGACTGTTTCTCATCCAACTCAACCTCTGTCAAGGATTGGGGAGGGTGTCAGAAGTCATGCATGGTTTCATTCTGCCCTCCCACCTGGGAAGGGTGATGCTGGCCCTAGTCTGCCTGGGCAGCCCCAGGTTCCAGCACAGCCCAGACAGCAGGGCACTCAGTGGGCATGTGTGGATTTATACAGGACTGGGTGCAGTGACCTGCCAGCCCCCACATGCTGCCTTCTTAAGGGCTGGTGGGGCCCTCCTGGCACTGGAGGCATTCTTTGTCCCGTCTGAGTGGGCATGAATAGATGATCAAGTCTCAGGCAGGACAGCCCTTGACCTCTGACAATCCAGGTAGGCATCTGTGGTCCTCTAGCTCAGTCCAGCCTGGGCATTGTCAGGCCCTCATGTACAGTTACGGAGCTGACCAGGATGCCGGGCAATTCAAGAGCTACCTGGTCAGTGTAGACATTCCTTTGAGAAGTTTCAACCACCAACATGCATGTGGTTGAGAAAAAGGCCTCCTGCTCACAGCTTCATAGGCTGCCAAGAGAAGTAATAATCCTCTAAACATTGGAGTGTTTCCCTGACACAACAACCATACAGCAGACCATGGCCCTGCAATCCTTTGTCCTGTCAGTCGTTAGAAACTTTTGACATTCATAGTCATTAAGAATCAAAGATATGGGGGCAACTGGACCTCCCAGTGGAAGGTTCACAGTGACACTGCATTGTCTTGGAGAGCCATATGCATCCATGTGGCCTCTGGAAAGCCTGCCAATTATGGGTTCCAGGGCTTGGAATAATTCTTGAGCCTCCCATTACTTCATCGCACAAAGGTTTCCTTACCACCCTAGCATTTGGTTTCTTCCTCTTAGTAAAGGAGAGAGAAGAAACTGGAAAAGGAACAGTATTGTTTTTCAGGGATGGGCAATTAATATGGCCAGGGAGATGGCATAACTCAAGGGCTCCCACCTCTCAGGGGCAGGAATGAGGTCTGTGTGTCTTCTGAGGGCACGTGGGCTGTTCTGGGCCAGCCTCTGAGATGTGAGGACCTGATGCCCAAGGAAAGAGACTTGAGTTTACCATCACCAACGATCCTGACTTTTCAATAAGTGAAAGAACTTCTTGCAGTCTTGGGAGGACAGTAAGAGCACTGGATGAGTAGCTGCAGCCCCTAAACCTGAGTGAACCCCTTTCTTCCTTTTGTGTCAGATTCTGTGCTGTGCAGTGAGCTGTCATTGACTTAGAATCTCTTGCTTTCTGCCAGCCAGCATCTGTTCTGAGGCCCAAGTGCCTCAGTTTTCCTTTGGGAATTACATCTCACCTGCTTCCAGTCCAAACAGTTGCAGAAGGATGAGCCCATGTTGCACCCAGCTCGAAGATGGGTTTACAGCCCACATCTAGCCAGTCCCATTTTCCATCTTCTGGTGATGGGTGAAGTATGAGACTGTAACCCAAGCCAGACCAAAGGCATTTAAAACCATGACTTTCTTGGAATCCAGGAAAAGGAGAAACTCTTTCTCGGAGAATGGATGGTGAGTGGTTGTCAGCCTAGAATTGCTGTTGGCCCAAGGGCAGTGAGAGAGCCTGTGCCTGTGAATGGGGTCCCCCAAAGGCACTGAGCAGGACAAAGTTTTGGAGAGAAGCAAGGTCACACTGAGATAGTGTAAGCCACTGGACCTGCCAGGTCCAAACCCATTCTTCAACTTGCCACTTGCAAGTATTAATTTATTTCTACCCTTACAATGAATACTAATTTATTTTACTTCAGTAAGTGTGTCCAGTTGCTGGGAAAAGAAACAGTCCTGGTTGACACATCTGAATCAATAATCCCTGATCCTTCCTCAGGTGTCCTCACTGGGTAGGCGTGGCTGGGGGAGATGAAGACACTGGGTGGGGTCAGATACTAGGGGAGCTGCCAAACAGCTCTGTCCCTGTTCCTTCCCTGTCCCGGGAGAGGGAAACCCTGGAACAGTGATAGGATAACCAGTATGGGGAAGAGGTTCCTCAGTGATTAATTGGTCTTTTTGTATTTTCCTTAATTTAGGGTGCATTTTGGTAATGTGTTTTTACAAAGAAATCCCCCTTTTCCTCTAGATTTCCAGTTTGTTACAGTAGATTTCTCTTATTTGACTTTTAATCTTTCCTGTCTAATTTTCTGCAGAATCATGACAAATAATGAACAAATATTGTTACTTTATTATTAAGTGAAGTCCCTATTCATGTTCCCTTTGTTATACCTTTCCTTGTTCCAGGATCTCAAAGGACATGGGGCCATCATGTCTGTTTAGTCTCTTCTGGGCTTTGACAGTTGCTCAGACTCTCCTTGTTTCCATGACCTTGACAGTGTGGAGGAGGACTGGTCAGGTATTTTGTAGACTGCCGGGCACTGGGATTTGCTTGGTGGTTTTGTCGTGGTTAGACTTGGCTTTGAAAAAGTAGACCACAGAGGTGAAGTGCTTCCTCTTCACTATATATCAAGAGGACAGGCTCTTAAGGAAACTTCTCACTTATATTCTTAACTTTGGTCACCTAGCTGAAGTAGTGTGTGTCAAGTTTTCCCACAGTGAGGTTAATGTTTTCCCCATGTCCATCCTGTGCGTCTTATGTAGGAGGAAGTCATAATGCAGAACCCACACTTGAGGAGAGAGGGGTTAGCTTCACATCCTTGATGGACAGCTGAGTGGCTATATGCATTGCTTAGAAGCTTTCTGCATAGGAGATTTCTATTTAACACCATTCATCAAAAACTATGTAATTTATTTTTACCAGTTTGGACACGTGAATAATTACTGTAAACTTTTGGGTATAATCCAGCACTACATTATTAGACTGCTTAGTTAATTCTTGCTTTGGCTGTTGAGCGCTTTTTCCATTTACTCCTGTTTTCATTTTACATAATTTTTCTTTTGTGGGTTTTAAAAATTTTTGGTACTTCTTTACTTTCTGATATTTTAAGATTATCCTGCTTCATAGATTTACTGTCTCAGTCCTAGCATCAGCCCTTTCTTCAAAGAGCCCTTGTTCCTTTTATTAGAGAATGGTATTAAAAACTTACACGTGGGAGCTAAATATGCTCAGCTGACAGTGCATGGAAATATGTGCATGTATCCCAGCCTATGCATATACCCATAATTATAAAGATTTCCATGTGGAACTATGTGTATCTCTATTAGGCCAAAGATAGTTTATACTGATGTCTCCAACTGGATCTGTTATGACATGGATATTGTAACCTTCTCCCTTTGTTTGACTGTAACATCCCACTCCAGTGGTAAGAAACCTGGCTTCCACCATTTGTCATTTATTAAATTCAGTGCTTGTTCCATTCGATTACTGATATAGTAGTTTTGGTACCGTTAGCTACTACCCCTCATGGAAAGAACATAGAGTTCACTGTGTATGTATGGCACATTTTGTCTTTGGCCTACAGATTCTGTACATTTCCAAAGTTAACTTAGGTCAGCCCATTTGTCCCACCACCAACAGTGAGTTTTTTCATACATTTCTGAATCAGTTAGATTCTTTGTTACGTTCTTTATTCCAGTCTTTGACACTCCCATATCCTAAGTAGCTAAGTTTGAATAGATTGTAAATTACTTATTGGGTTGTGAAAATCTGTGGGTGTAGACAAATGCATAGTGACAGGTATTCACCACTAAACTATCTTATGGACTATTTCAACCACATATTCTGTAAACTGTTTACCATTGTCAGTTTTGCCTTTTCTAGAATGTCATATAAATGAGGTCATACAGTGTGTAGCACTTCAGACTGGATTCTTTCACTTAGCAATGCAAGTGTTAGATGCATCTTTTTTTTTTTTTTTTTTTTTTGCACGGGTTGATGGTCCATTCCTTTATATCTCTGAATACTATTGCATTGCATGTATATGAGAGGAAAAATAGTTTTCCCTCTACACTTCTATGTTCTTTATTGAGATCTCCCTTGTAATGAAAAAGAGACGAACTGGAGAAAACAATCAGAAGTTTAATATATACCATGCGTACCTCCTGTATACTTGAAAGATACCCAGGAAAACTGAGTCACTCCCTGAAATGGCCCAAGCCATTACCTTAAATGCTATCTTCTGCTGAGAACAAAAGAAAGATGTTAGGGAATGGAGGAAGCGATTTAAGGGATGTTATTAGTCAAAGCCCAGTAAACAAGGGTATGGTTGTTACACAGATTTACATCCAGGCCTATTTCATTGACAAGCTTTTTTTTTTTTTAAACATTTATTTATTTGGCTGTGCCGGGTCTCAGTTGCGGCCTGTGGAATCTTTAGTTGCGGCATGCGGGCTCTTAATTGCAGCATGCGGGATCTAGTTCCCTGACCAGGGATTGAACCCTGGTCCCCTGCATTGGGAGCATGGAGTCTCAACCACTGGACCAGCAGGGAAGTCCCAACAAGCTTTTCTTGATATTTAGTTATCATTCAATTCCTGGTCCAGAGAGGGACATACCCTTACAAATGGAGATATCCTTAATAAATGTAAATTTACCTCCTAAAAGGGCATTTTCTACTTGGTTTTGAAAGATTCTCCTAGGTCTGCTGTTTCTTAAATGAATCAGTCCAAAATAATCCTTTTGTCAAATGGGCATATTTTGGGGTGGTGTATTCTTCTCCCCTTGACATGTATGTGCCCTAATTTGCTTATGAATTCATCTACAGAAGGACATCCTGATATCTTTAAGTTTTTAGCCATTATGAATAGAGCTGCTGTGCATTACTTGATGCTAGTTTTGGTTTGAACACAGTTTTTCAAAGCAGTTGTCTAAATACAGGAGGTACACTTCTTGGATCCTAAGGTGAGACTTTTTAGATTTGGAAAAAACTGCCAAACTGTCTTCCAAAGTTGGTTGTACATGCATTCCACCAGCATCTTGAGTGTATTCTTGTATGCTTATTTACTGCCTGTTTATCTTCTTGGGCCAGGTGTGTGTTTCAATCTTTACCAAATTTTAATGGCGTTGTTGGCATAATTTGTGTACAGATCCTTTATCAGATATGTGTTTTGGAAGTAGTTTCTTGCAGTTTGTGGTTTGTCTTCCGGTTTTCTGAATAAGGTCACCAGACCCAAAGTTATGTAGATTATCTTTTTTTTTCTAGGACTTTTATAGTTTGGTAATTTAAATTTGTCTATGGGCAATTTTGAGTGAATTTTGGTTTAAGTTGTAAAGTTTGTGTCTACATTCATTTCATTACATATGGTTTGTAATTAATTGCTCCTTAAGCATCTTTTGAGAAGATACAGTGAGATACTTGGCTCCATTTCAGTTTGGATTTCCAAACTTAATGTATACAGCAGAACTGCCTTCCGGATGAGGCCTCTGGGTTTGTGAGTGCGGCGCTCCCGGCACTTCTCTGACGTCCCACAGGGGGCGCTGAACCCACCTGTCTGACCCTGCGGGCACAGGTGCACCCTGCCCACAGACTTTGCTCCGTGACAAGCAGTCAGGAGCTTTGTCTCCTGTCAGGGCTGAGGCTTCTGGACCATGAGGCAGTGTCCACACTGACAGCAGCTGGGTTTTCTCAGGAGCCACTGGTGAGGAGACTCCACAAGAGGAAAAAATGAGCAAGTGTGGAGAATCTTCCTGTGCAGCTGACTGCTGGGTGGGTGGGGCGCATCTTCAGGGGCCTCAGGAGAGAAAGGGTTTAATGTGGAATACTGTGCGCTTTTAGTTAGTTTTATGTGCCGTGTAGATGGTGACCAGTGTCGTTCTTTGGAGTCTGGTGTCTAGTTTTCCTGGCACTGTTTGTTGATGACTTTGGGTAGAATAAACATTTTAATAGTAGTAATTTTTCTGATGCATGAGCATGGAATATTGTTTCCTATTGTGTCTTTAGTTTCTTTATCAATGCTTTACAGTTTTCTGAGTATAGGTCTTTCATGTCCTTGGTTAAATTTATTGCTAAATAGTTCGTTCTTTTTGATGGAATTGTACATGGGATTGTTTTCTTAATTTTTCTTGCTGGTGGTTCATTATTAGTGTATAGAAACAAAACTGATTTGTGTATATTGATTCCATATTTTGCAACTTTACTGAATTTATTTTTTAACATATTTTTTGAAGTAATGTGAAAAATTGCAATACTAAAATCTCAGTGTCTACTGCACCCCAGGTAATCCACAGGACCCAAGACATGGTAGCTACTAATATACTCTTCCCACGGTGCCTCTTAATACCATGCGGACTCCTACAAGGGAAATAAGTATCACAACTTTGGTTGAACTTGGTCTGGGTGAGTCTTGGCCTCTATAACAAAATTTGATGTCTGTCTTATCTGATTTTCTGGCATGATACTGACATGGTTGTCTAGAAAAGTAATTTACTTTCCAGTAATTTAAAATGTACAGAAAAGTTGCAATAATGGCAAAAAGTACTCACATTTGCCACTTCACACAAAATGCTCAGTGTGTTTCGCCCAAGGTACCAGCACATAACCCCTAAATGAGGAAATCCTGATGTCCACATTATAATTTAATACTCAGCCCCACTTCAACTTTCACCTGCTGTCCCAACTGTATGAAAATGTCTTTTTCCATCCTGATCCAGTTTTCTTTTTCTGGAACCATTACTGAGTTTCCCCCTCATTTGGACAACCTTGATGGATTTGAAGCAGACAAGATGAGTATGGGATCTAGGTGGCCTTTTCTGTATGGCTTTTTTCACTAAGAATGTTTTTAATGTTCATTTTTGTAACAAATATCAGTGCTACACTTTTTTTTTCTTTGTCATTAGAAATACAAAACATGACTTTAGCATTTAATTCACTTTACGTATACAGTTTTGTGGTATTAACTACCTTCATATAGTTGCACAAACAAGTTAACTAACATGTGTACCTCCTGTGTGCATGGCAGATACCCAGGAAATTGAGTAACACCCTGAAACGGCCCAAGACATCACCTTAAATACCATCTTTATCTAAAAGGAAAAAAACGGAAGGCTATAGTTGTTTCTGTCTGCATTCATTTGATTGTATATGGTTTCCAACTGATGTTGTATAACTAGTTGTGGAGAAGTCATGGGATAGGTGGCTTCATTTCAGTTTGAATTTCCAAATTTAGTGGATTCTGCAGGCTTGATACAAGGTATACAAACTTCATATTGGATCAGGACATCCCATGGTGTAACTGACATTCATGGTTTGTTCAACAGTTAAAGTTCTGTGTGATATGAGTTCATCCCGGAGTAATCCAGGTTAGTTTCTGTTATACATTTGTCCCAGGATGAAAGGACAAGAGAAATAAGGCCTGATTTATAAAAGTGCCTTCAAACTAATCGATACTGAAGTATAGTTGACCTACAATGTGGTGTTAATTTCTACTGTACAGCAAAGTGATTCATATATACATACATACATATATACATATTTTTCATATTCTTTTCCATTATGGTTTTCCTCTTTCTTTTCAGTCTCAGATTTACCTGATGGTCACCACTCACAGTTCCCGCAGAGCCCAGAGATTTCTGCTTGAAGGAAAGGCTCTGGAAAATCAGAGGGATAAATAAAGAATGCAGCTGATTCCCGCCTTGTGCTGACGCCCAAGAGGATGAGGAGAGTGAGTGTTTTCTCATTAGAATTTTAAATCCTCCAAGTAATAGATCATTTGGGGGGCATCCTGTGTCTTCCTGCTCATTCTAATAATGTCATTCCTGAATTTTAATGTGGTAAATAATTTAAATCATAAATATGCTGAGGGGGAGATCCATTTAAAAAATGTTAGAGGTAACTCCAAGGGATTTACAGCAAACAAGGACACAGAACCCTGTGTCCAGACGCTAGCTGAGAGATTCCTACCCTGAGCCGCAGTCCCCTGGAGGGCGGAGTGGCCATGACTCTCCTCCCGCAGGTGAGCCTACACAGGCACATCCCACGTGGGACCACTGCATCGCAGAACCTTAGAGTGGCAAATGGCAGGCAGCTGGCTAGAGATGCGGACAAGAGAAAACTGCCCAGCAGCCTGGGACAACCCCGGGGTGAGGCCTTAGTAAGGGCCAGTGTCAGAACCTCAGAGATAACTTGAAGAGGGTTCAGGCTGTTAGGGACATCGTCAGAGATGTACTTAGGGACATATTCAGGGCCTTAGTTATGGACAGGATCAGGGCATTATTTAGTGACAGCTTAGACTATAAGGGACAGCGTCAGGGCCTAAGTTAGGGACAGTGTCAGTGCTTCAGTTAGAGATAACGTGAGGGCCTTAGTTAGACACAGTTCAGGCTGTTACTTAGGGATATCTTCAGGGCCTTCGAGCCAGCATCATGGCCATAATTAGGATCAGTGTCAGGGTGTTAGTCAGGGCCAAAACTAGGGTGTTATTTAGGGAAAGAGTCAGGTCATTATTATAGATAGTGTCAGTGCCTTAGGTAGAGAGAGCATCAGGGCCTTAGTTAAGGACAGCGTCAGAGACATACTTAGGGACATATTCAGGGCCTTAGTTATGAACAGGATCAGGGCCTTATTGAGAGATACATGAGGCTATTAGGGACAGCATCAGGGTGTTAGGGAAAGAGTCGGCCGTTATTATAGACAGTGTCAGTGCCTCAGGTAGAGACGTCATCACAGCCTTAGTTAGGAAGAGGTCAGGGCCTTGGTGAGGGACAGGGTCAGGCCAACATTGAGGGAAATCTAAGGCTATTAGGGACATTGTCAAGGCCTTAGATTGGGTCAGCATCAGGGCTGTAGTGTCGACCAGTGTCAGGGCATTAATGAGGGACAAAATTAGGGTGTTAGTTAGGGAAAGAGTCAGGTCATTAGTTACAGACAGTTTCAGGGCCTCAGGTAGAATTGGCCTCAAGGCCTTAGTTAGGAAGAGCATCAGGGCCTCAGTTAGGTTCAGCATCAGGACGTTAGTTTGGGCCAGCAACAGGACATTAATTAGGGCCAGCAACAGGGCCTTAGGGACAGTGTTGTCAGGCCTTCAGAGATAACGTGAGGGCCTTAGTAAGAGACAGTTTAGGCCGTTAGTTAGGGACACTTCAGAGACTTTCTTAGGGATATATTCAGGGCCTTAGTAATAGAATCAGGGTGTTATTTTGTCACCGCTTAGGCACTAAGGGGCAGCATCAAAGCCTAAGTTAGGAAGGGTGTCAGCATCTTGGGGATAGTGTTAGGGACTTTGTAAGTTATAGCTTAGGCCGTTAGCTAGGGACAGTGTCAGGGGCTTATTAAGGGCAGTGTCAGAGACTTAATGAGGGACATCTTCAGGGGCTTAGTTATGGACAGGATCAGGTCCATACTTGCCTTCTGTAGAGACAGCGTCAAGGCCCTTAGTTAGGAAGAGGGTCAGGGCCTTAGGACAGGGTCAGAGACGTACTTAGGCACATCTTCAGGACCTTAGTAATGGACAGGATCAGGACCACAGTGAGGGACATCTAAGTCTATTAGGGACATCGTCAGGGCCTTAGATAGGTTCAGCATCAGGGCTGTAGTTAGGACCAGTGTCAGGGTGTTATTTAGGGGCAAAATTAGGATGTTAGTTAAGGAAAGAGTCAGGAAATCAGTTACAGACAGTGTCAGCTTCTCAGGTAGAGACTTCAGGGTCTTAGTGAGAGCATCAACACCTCAGGTAGGAACTGCATCAGGCCTTTACTTAAAGACAATGTCAAGGCCTTAATTAGGGAGAGTGTCAGGGCCTCAGAGAAAACTTGAGGACCTTAGTAAGAGACACTTCAGGCTGTTCATTAGGGACATCATCAGGGCGTTAGTTATGGACAGGGTCAGGGTATTAGTGAAAGACAGCTCAGGCAATTAGGCACACCGTCAGGGCCTTGGTTAGGGTCAGCGTCAGGGAGTAGTTGGGGAAACAGTGAGGCCATTAGGTAAAGACAGACTCAGGGCCTTAGTGAGAGACAATGTCAACTTCTTTGTTAAGGACACTGTCATGGCCTCAGTTAAAGATAACTTGAGGGTCTTAGTTAGAGATAGTATCAGGGACTTAGTTATGGACATCTTTAGGGCCTCAGTTAGAGGTAATTTGAGGGCCTTAGTAAGAGACATTTTGGGTCATTAGTGACATTTTCTGGACCTTAGTGCCGTCTTCAGTACATCATTTATGGGCCGCATCAGGGAATTAATGAGGGACAGCTCATGTTATTAGGGACCGTGTCAGGGCCTTAGTTAGGGACTATGTCAGGGCCTTTGTTAGGGAAAGAATGAGGCCATTAGTTGAAGACAGACTCAGAGCCTTAGATAGAGACAAGCCTCAATCCTTAGTGAGGGAGAGTGTCAGGGCCTCAGTTAAAGATAAGTTGAGGGCCTTTGTTAAGGACAGCCTCCAGGCCTCAGTTAGGGACAGGTTCACGGCCTCGGGACTAATTTCAGGGTCTTAGTTAGGGACAGCATTAGGGATTTAGTTAGCATAAGAGGCAAGATATTAGCTAGGGACAGGATTAGGTTAAGGTCTAGGGATAGTGTCAGGAAATGAGCTAGGGACAGTGTCAAGACCTCAGTTACTGAGAGTATCAGGGCCTTATTTAGAACCAGTGTCAGGGCTTCAGGTAGGGCCAGCATCAGAGGCTGACTTAGGGAGAGCGACAGGGCCTGAGTGAGGCCTAGCGTCAGTGCCTTAGCTGGGGACACTGTCAGGGCATGATGTAGGAGCAGCATCAGGGCCTTTGTTGCATCAGCATTAGGGTCTTAGTTACAGACATGATCAGGGCCTGAGTTAGTCACAACGTCAAGGCCTCAGTTAAGCATAGCTTTAGGGCCTGAGTTAGGCACAGCCTCAGGTCTTCACTTAAAGACAGCGACAGGGCTTTCTTAGGGACGGTGTCAGGACCTTGGTTAGAAATGGGTCAGGATATTAGCTCAGGATAGTGTCCGGATTTCAGTTATTGCCGGCAGCAGGGCCTATATTAGGGACAGATTCCGGACCTTAGTTAGAGATAGTGTCAGGGCCTTAGTTAGGACTAGTCTGGGCCTTAGTTAGGGAGCGCATTAGGGCTTTAGTTAGGATAAGAGGCAGGAAATTAGCTCGGGACAGAGTCAGCTTCCAGGCCAGGGATAGTGTCAGGAAATGAGCTAGGGATAGCGTGAAGACCTTAGTTATTGAGAGCATCAGGGCCTTAGTTAGGACCAGCGTCAGGGCCTTCATCAGGACCAGTGTCAAGGCTAGATGTAGAGACAGCGTCAGAGCCTAACTAAGGTAAGGCAACAGGGCCTAAGTGAGGCCTATCTTTAGGGCCTGAGTTAGGGACAGTGTCAGGGCATGACTTAGGAGCAGTATAAGGGCCTCTGTAGGATCAGCATTAGGGTCTTCGTTAAAGACATTCTCAGGGCCTCACTTAGGGACAGCGTCAGGGCTTACTTTGGGACAGTTTCAGGACCTTGGTAAGACATGGGTCAGGATATTAGCTCAGGATAATGTCAGGACTTTAGATATTGACTGCAGCAGGGCCTTAGAGACAGTGTCTCAGCCTGACTTAGGACTAGCATCAGAGCCTTTGTTAGGTTCAGTGTCAGGGACTGAGTTAGGAGTAGCATCAGAGCCTTTGTAAGGTACAGTGTCAGGGACTGAGTTAGGTGTAGTGTCAAGGCCTTAGTTAGGGACAGTGTCAGGGCCTGAGTTAGGACGAGCCTCCAGGCCTCAGTTAGGGCCAGGGTCACGGCCTCGTGACTAATTTCAGGGCCTTAGTTAGGAACAGCATCAGGGATTTATTTAGCATAAGAACCTCAACATTAGTTAAAGACAAGGTTAGGTTAAGGTCTAGGGATCGTGTCAGGACATGACCTAGGTACAGTGTCAAGACCTTAGTTACTTAGGGCATCAGGGCCTAATTTAGGACCAGTGTCAGGGCTTCAGGTAGGGACAGCCTCAGAGCCGGACTTAGGGAGAGCGACAGGGCTTGAGTGAGGCCTAGCGTCAGGGCCTTAGCTAGGGCTAGTCTCAGGGCATGACTTAGGAGCAGCATAAGGGCCTCGGTAGGATCAGCCTCAGGGGCTTTGTTAAAGACATTATCAGGGCCTCTGTTAGGGACAGCCTCAGGGCCTCACTTAGGGACAGCGTCAGGGCTTACTTAGGGACAGTTTCAGGACCTTGGTAAGAGATGGGTCCGGAAATTAACTCAGGATAGTGTCAGGACATTAGATATTGACGGCAGCAGGGCCTTAGTTAGGGACAGTGTCAAGGCCTTAGTTAGTACTAGCATCTGGGCCTCTGTTAGGTACAGTGTCAGGGCCTGAGTTAGGAATAGTGTTAGGGCCTTAGTTAGGGACAGTGTCAAGGCCTTAGTTAGTACTAGCATCTGGGCCTCTGTTAGGTACAGTGTCAGGGCCTGAGTTAGGAATAGTGTTAGGGCCTTAGTTAGGGACAGTGTCACAGCCTTGGGACTAAATTCAGGGCCTGAGGTAATCACAGCATAAGGGCTTTAGTTAGCATAAGAGGCAGGACATTTGCTAGGGACAGGGTTAGGGTAAAGTTTAGGGATCGTGTCAGGAAATGACCTAGGGATAGTGTCAAGAGCTTAGTTACAGTATCAGGGCCTTATTTAGGACCAGTGTCAGGGCTTCAGGTAGGGACAGCGTCAGTGCCTGACTCTGGGAGAGGGACAGGGCCTGAGTGAGGCCTAGCGTCAGTCCCTTAGCTGGGGACAGTGTCAGGGCATGATGTAGGAGCAGCATCAGGGCCTTTGTTGCATCAGCATTAGGGTCTTAGTTACAAACATGATCAGGGCCTGAGTTAGTCACAACGTCAAGGCCTCAGTTAGGCATAGCTTTAGGGCCTGAGTTAGGCACAGCCTCAGGTCTTCACTTAAAGACAGCGACAGGGCTTTCTTAGGGACGGTGTCAGGACCTTGGTTAGAAATGGGTTAGGATATTAGCTCAGGATAGTGTCCGGATTTCAGTTATTGCCGGCAGCAGGGCCTACATTAGGGACAGATTCCGGACCTTAGTTAGAGATAGTGTCAGGGCCTTAGTTAGGACTAGTCTGGGCCTTAGTTAGGGAGCGCATTAGGGCTTTAGTTAGGATAAGAGGCAGGAAATTAGCTCGGGACAGAGTCAGCTTCCAGGCCAGGGATAGTGTCAGGAAATGAGCTAGGGATAGCGTGAAGACCTTAGTTATTGAGAGCATCAGGGCCTTAGTTAGGACCAGCGTCAGGGCCTTCATCAGGACCAGTGTCAAGGCTAGATGTAGAGACAGCGTCAGAGCCTAACTAAGGTAAGGCAACAGGGCCTAAGTGAGGCCTATCTTTAGGGCCTGAGTTAGGGACAGTGTCAGGGCATGACTTAGGAACAGTATAAGGGCCTCTGTAGGATCAGCATTAGGGTCTTCGTTAAAGACATTCTCAGGGCCTCACTTAGGGACAGCGTCAGGGCTTACTTTGGGACAGTTTCAGGACCTTGGTAAGACATGGGTCAGGATATTAGCTCAGGATAATGTCAGGACTTTAGATATTGACTGCAGCAGGGCCTTAGAGACAGTGTCTCAGCCTGACTTAGGACTAGCATCAGAGCCTTTGTTAGGTTCAGTGTCAGGGACTGAGTTAGGAGTAGCATCAGAGCCTTTGTAAGGTACAGTGTCAGGGACTGAGTTAGGTGTAGTGTCAAGGCCTTAGTTAGGGACAGTGTCAGGGCCTGAGTTAGGACGAGCCTCCAGGCCTCAGTTAGGGCCAGGGTCACGGCCTCGGGACTAATTTCAGGGCCTTAGTTAGGAACAGCATCAGGGATTTATTTAGCATAAGAAGCTCAACATTAGTTAAAGACAAGGGTAGGTTAAGGTCTAGGGATCGTGTCAGGACATGACCTAGGTACAGTGTCAAGACCTTAGTTACTTAGGGCATCAGGGCCTAATTTAAGACCAGTGTCAGGGCTTCAGGTAGGGACAGCCTCAGAGCCGGACTTAGGGAGAGCGACAGGGCTTGAGTGAGGCCTAGCGTCAGGGCCTTAGCTAGGGCTAGTCTCAGGGCATGACTTAGGAGCAGCATAAGGGCCTCGGTAGGATCAGCCTCAGGGGCTTTGTTAAAGACATTATCAGGGCCTCTGTTAGGGACAGCCTCAGGGCCTCACTTAGGGACAGCGTCAGGGCTTACTTAGGGACAGTTTCAGGACCTTGGTAAGAGATGGGTCCGGAAATTAACTCAGGATAGTGTCAGGACATTAGATATTGACGGCAGCAGGGCCTTAGTTAGGGACAGTGTCAAGGCCTTAGTTAGTACTAGCATCTGGGCCTCTGTTAGTTACAGTGTCAGGGCCTGAGTTAGGAATAGTGTTAGGGCCTTAGTTAGGGACAGTGTCAAGGCCTTAGTTAGTACTAGCATCTGGGCCTCTGTTAGGTACAGTGTCAGGGCCTGAGTTAGGAATAGTGTTAGGGCCTTAGTTAGGGACAGTGTCACAGCCTTGGGACTAAATTCAGGGCCTGAGGTAATCACAGCATAAGGGCTTTAGTTAGCATAAGAGGCAGGACATTTGCTAGGGACAGGGTTAGGGTAAAGTTTAGGGATCGTGTCAGGAAATGACCTAGGGATAGTGTCAAGAGCTTAGTTACAGTATCAGGGCCTTATTTAGGACCAGTGTCAGGGCTTCAGGTAGGGACAGCGTCAGTGCCTGACTCTGGGAGAGGGACAGGGCCTGAGTGAGGCCTAGCGTCAGGCCCTTAGCTGGGGACACTGTCAGGGCATGATGTAGGAGCAGCATCAGGGCCTTTGTTACATCAGCATTAGGGTCTTAGTTACAGACATGATCAGGGCCTGAGTTAGTCACAGCGTCAAGGCCTCAGTTAGGCATAGCTTTAGGGCCTGAGTTAGGCACAGCCTCAGGTCTTCACTTAAAGACAGCGACAGGGCTTTCTTAGGGACGGTGTCAGGACCTTGGTTAGAAATGGGTCAGGATATTAGCTCAGGATAGTGTCCGGATTTCAGTTATTGCCGGCAGCAGGGCCTACATTAGGGACAGATTCCGGACCTTAGTTAGAGATAGTGTCAGGGCCTTAGTTAGGACTAGTCTGGGCCTTAGTTAGGGAGCGCATTAGGGCTTTAGTTAGGATAAGAGGCAGGAAATTAGCTCGGGACAGAGTCAGCTTCCAGGCCAGGGATAGTGTCAGGAAATGAGCTAGGGATAGCGTGAAGACCTTAGTTATTGAGAGCATCAGGGCCTTAGTTAGGACCAGCGTCAGGGCCTTCATCAGGACCAGTGTCAAGGCTAGATGTAGAGACAGCGTCAGAGCCTAACTAAGGTAAGGCAACAGGGCCTAAGTGAGGCCTATCTTTAGGGCCTGAGTTAGGGACAGTGTCAGGGCATGACTTAGGAGCAGTATAAGGGCCTCTGTAGGATCAGCATTAGGGTCTTCGTTAAAGACATTCTCAGGGCCTCACTTAGGGACAGCGTCAGGGCTTACTTTGGGACAGTTTCAGGACCTTGGTAAGACATGGGTCAGGATATTAGCTCAGGATAATGTCAGGACTTTAGATATTGACTGCAGCAGGGCCTTAGAGACAGTGTCTCAGCCTGACTTAGGACTAGCATCAGAGCCTTTGTTAGGTTCAGTGTCAGGGACTGAGTTAGGAGTAGCATCAGAGCCTTTGTAAGGTACAGTGTCAGGGACTGAGTTAGGTGTAGTGTCAAGGCCTTAGTTAGGGACAGTGTCAGGGCCTGAGTTAGGACGAGCCTCCAGGCCTCAGTTAGGGCCAGGGTCACGGCCTCGGGACTAATTTCAGGGCCTTAGTTAGGAACAGCATCAGGGATTTATTTAGCATAAGAAGCTCAACATTAGTTAAAGACAAGGGTAGGTTAAGGTCTAGGGATCGTGTCAGGACATGACCTAGGTACAGTGTCAAGACCTTAGTTACTTAGGGCATCAGGGCCTAATTTAGGACCAGTGTCAGGGCTTCAGGTAGGGACAGCCTCAGAGCCGGACTTAGGGAGAGCGACAGGGCTTGAGTGAGGCCTAGCGTCAGGGCCTTAGCTAGGGCTAGTCTCAGGGCATGACTTAGGAGCAGCATAAGGGCCTCGGTAGGATCAGCCTCAGGGGCTTTGTTAAAGACATTATCAGGGCCTCTGTTAGGGACAGCCTCAGGGCCTCACTTAGGGACAGCGTCAGGGCTTACTTAGGGACAGTTTCAGGACCTTGGTAAGAGATGGGTCCGGAAATTAACTCAGGATAGTGTCAGGACATTAGATATTGACGGCAGCAGGGCCTTAGGTAAGGACAGTGTCAAGGCCTTAGTTAGTACTAGCATCTGGGCCTCTGTTAGGTACAGTGTCAGGGCCTGAGTTAGGAATAGTGTTAGGGCCTTAGTTAGGGACAGTGTCAAGGCCTTAGTTAGTACTAGCATCTGGGCCTCTGTTAGGTACAGTGTCAGGGCCTGAGTTAGGAATAGTGTTAGGGCCTTAGTTAGGGACAGTGTCACAGCCTTGGGACTAAATTCAGGGCCTGAGGTATTCACAGCATAAGGGCTTTAGTTAGCATAAGAGGCAGGACATTTGCTAGGGACAGGGTTAGGGTAAAGTTTAGGGATCGTGTCAGGAAATGACCTAGGGATAGTGTCAAGAGCTTAGTTACAGTATCAGGGCCTTATTTAGGACCAGTGTCAGGGCTTCAGGTAGGGACAGCGTCAATGCCTGACTCTGGGAGAGGGACAGGGCCTGAGTGAGGCCTAGCGTCAGGCCCTTAGCTGGGGACACTGTCAGGGCATGATGTAGGAGCAGCATCAGGGCCTTTGTTGCATCAGCATTAGGGTCTTAGTTACAGACATGATCAGGGCCTGAGTTAGTCACAGCATCAAGGCCTCAGTTAGGCATAGCTTCAGGGCCTGAGTTAGGCACAGCCTCAGGTCTTCACTTAAAGACAGCGACAGGGCTTTCTTAGGGACGGTGTCAGGACCTTGGTTAGAAATGGGTCAGGATATTAGCTCAGGATAGTGTCCGGATTTCAGTTATTGCCGGCAGCAGGGCCTATATTAGGGACAGATTCCGGACCTTAGTTAGAGATAGTGTCAGGGCCTTAGTTAGGACTAGTCTGGGCCTTAGTTAGGGAGCGCATTAGGGCTTTAGTTAGGATAAGAGGCAGGAAATTAGCTCGGGACAGAGTCAGCTTCCAGGCCAGGGATAGTGTCAGGAAATGAGCTAGGGATAGCGTGAAGACCTTAGTTATTGAGAGCATCAGGGCCTTAGTTAGGACCAGCGTCAGGGCCTTCATCAGGACCAGTGTCAAGGCTAGATGTAGAGACAGCGTCAGAGCCTAACTAAGGTAAGGCAACAGGGCCTAAGTGAGGCCTATCTTTAGGGCCTGAGTTAGGGACAGTGTCAGGGCATGACTTAGGAGCAGTATAAGGGCCTCTGTAGGATCAGCATTAGGGTCTTCGTTAAAGACATTCTCAGGGCCTCACTTAGGGACAGCGTCAGGGCTTACTTTGGGACAGTTTCAGGACCTTGGTAAGACATGGGTCAGGATATTAGCTCAGGATAATGTCAGGACTTTAGATATTGACTGCAGCAGGGCCTTAGAGACAGTGTCTCAGCCTGACTTAGGACTAGCATCAGAGCCTTTGTTAGGTTCAGTGTCAGGGACTGAGTTAGGAGTAGCATCAGAGCCTTTGTAAGGTACAGTGTCAGGGACTGAGTTAGGTGTAGTGTCAAGGCCTTAGTTAGGGACAGTGTCAGGGCCTGAGTTAGGACGAGCCTCCAGGCCTCAGTTAGGGCCAGGGTCACGGCCTCGTGACTAATTTCAGGGCCTTAGTTAGGAACAGCATCAGGGATTTATTTAGCATAAGAAGCTCAACATTAGTTAAAGACAAGGTTAGGTTAAGGTCTAGGGATCGTGTCAGGACATGACCTAGGTACAGTGTCAAGACCTTAGTTACTTAGGGCATCAGGGCCTAATTTAGGACCAGTGTCAGGGCTTCAGGTAGGGACAGCCTCAGAGCCGGACTTAGGGAGAGCGACAGGGCTTGAGTGAGGCCTAGCGTCAGGGCCTTAGCTAGGGCTAGTCTCAGGGCATGACTTAGGAGCAGCATAAGGGCCTCGGTAGGATCAGCCTCAGGGGCTTTGTTAAAGACATTATCAGGGCCTCTGTTAGGGACAGCCTCAGGGCCTCACTTAGGGACAGCGTCAGGGCTTACTTAGGGACAGTTTCAGGACCTTGGTAAGAGATGGGTCCGGAAATTAACTCAGGATAGTGTCAGGACATTAGATATTGACGGCAGCAGGGCCTTAGTTAGGGACAGTGTCAAGGCCTTAGTTAGTACTAGCATCTGGGCCTCTGTTAGGTACAGTGTCAGGGCCTGAGTTAGGAATAGTGTTAGGGCCTTAGTTAGGGACAGTGTCAAGGCCTTAGTTAGTACTAGCATCTGGGCCTCTGTTAGGTACAGTGTCAGGGCCTGAGTTAGGAATAGTGTTAGGGCCTTAGTTAGGGACAGTGTCACAGCCTTGGGACTAAATTCAGGGCCTGAGGTAATCACAGCATAAGGGCTTTAGTTAGCATAAGAGGCAGGACATTTGCTAGGGACAGGGTTAGGGTAAAGTTTAGGGATCGTGTCAGGAAATGACCTAGGGATAGTGTCAAGAGCTTAGTTACAGTATCAGGGCCTTATTTAGGACCAGTGTCAGGGCTTCAGGTAGGGACAGCGTCAGTGCCTGACTCTGGGAGAGGGACAGGGCCTGAGTGAGGCCTAGCGTCAGGCCCTTAGCTGGGGACACTGTCAGGGCATGATGTAGGAGCAGCATCAGGGCCTTTGTTACATCAGCATTAGGGTCTTAGTTACAGACATGATCAGGGCCTGAGTTAGTCACAGCGTCAAGGCCTCAGTTAGGCATAGCTTTAGGGCCTGAGTTAGGCACAGCCTCAGGTCTTCACTTAAAGACAGCGACAGGGCTTTCTTAGGGACGGTGTCAGGACCTTGGTTAGAAATGGGTCAGGATATTAGCTCAGGATAGTGTCCGGATTTCAGTTATTGCCGGCAGCAGGGCCTACATTAGGGACAGATTCCGGACCTTAGTTAGAGATAGTGTCAGGGCCTTAGTTAGGACTAGTCTGGGCCTTAGTTAGGGAGCGCATTAGGGCTTTAGTTAGGATAAGAGGCAGGAAATTAGCTCGGGACAGAGTCAGCTTCCAGGCCAGGGATAGTGTCAGGAAATGAGCTAGGGATAGCGTGAAGACCTTAGTTATTGAGAGCATCAGGGCCTTAGTTAGGACCAGCGTCAGGGCCTTCATCAGGACCAGTGTCAAGGCTAGATGTAGAGACAGCGTCAGAGCCTAACTAAGGTAAGGCAACAGGGCCTAAGTGAGGCCTATCTTTAGGGCCTGAGTTAGGGACAGTGTCAGGGCATGACTTAGGAGCAGTATAAGGGCCTCTGTAGGATCAGCATTAGGGTCTTCGTTAAAGACATTCTCAGGGCCTCACTTAGGGACAGCGTCAGGGCTTACTTTGGGACAGTTTCAGGACCTTGGTAAGACATGGGTCAGGATATTAGCTCAGGATAATGTCAGGACTTTAGATATTGACTGCAGCAGGGCCTTAGAGACAGTGTCTCAGCCTGAGTTAGGACTAGCATCAGAGCCTTTGTTAGGTTCAGTGTCAGGGACTGAGTTAGGAGTAGCATCAGAGCCTTTGTAAGGTACAGTGTCAGGGACTGAGTTAGGTGTAGTGTCAAGGCCTTAGTTAGGGACAGTGTCAGGGCCTGAGTTAGGACGAGCCTCCAGGCCTCAGTTAGGGCCAGGGTCACGGCCTCGGGACTAATTTCAGGGCCTTAGTTAGGAACAGCATCAGGGATTTATTTAGCATAAGAAGCTCAACATTAGTTAAAGACAAGGGTAGGTTAAGGTCTAGGGATCGTGTCAGGACATGACCTAGGTACAGTGTCAAGACCTTAGTTACTTAGGGCATCAGGGCCTAATTTAGGACCAGTGTCAGGGCTTCAGGTAGGGACAGCCTCAGAGCCGGACTTAGGGAGAGCGACAGGGCTTGAGTGAGGCCTAGCGTCAGGGCCTTAGCTAGGGCTAGTCTCAGGGCATGACTTAGGAGCAGCATAAGGGCCTCGGTAGGATCAGCCTCAGGGGCTTTGTTAAAGACATTATCAGGGCCTCTGTTAGGGACAGCCTCAGGGCCTCACTTAGGGACAGCGTCAGGGCTTACTTAGGGACAGTTTCAGGACCTTGGTAAGAGATGGGTCCGGAAATTAACTCAGGATAGTGTCAGGACATTAGATATTGACGGCAGCAGGGCCTTAGGTAAGGACAGTGTCAAGGCCTTAGTTAGTACTAGCATCTGGGCCTCTGTTAGGTACAGTGTCAGGGCCTGAGTTAGGAATAGTGTTAGGGCCTTAGTTAGGGACAGTGTCAAGGCCTTAGTTAGTACTAGCATCTGGGCCTCTGTTAGGTACAGTGTCAGGGCCTGAGTTAGGAATAGTGTTAGGGCCTTAGTTAGGGACAGTGTCACAGCCTTGGGACTAAATTCAGGGCCTGAGGTAATCACAGCATAAGGGCTTTAGTTAGCATAAGAGGCAGGACATTTGCTAGGGACAGGGTTAGGGTAAAGTTTAGGGATCGTGTCAGGAAATGACCTAGGGATAGTGTCAAGAGCTTAGTTACAGTATCAGGGCCTTATTTAGGACCAGTGTCAGGGCTTCAGGTAGGGACAGCGTCAGTGCCTGACTCTGGGAGAGGGACAGGGCCTGAGTGAGGCCTAGCGTCAGGCCCTTAGCTGGGGACACTGTCAGGGCATGATGTAGGAGCAGCATCAGGGCCTTTGTTACATCAGCATTAGGGTCTTAGTTACAGACATGATCAGGGCCTGAGTTAGTCACAGCGTCAAGGCCTCAGTTAGGCATAGCTTTAGGGCCTGAGTTAGGCACAGCCTCAGGTCTTCACTTAAAGACAGCGACAGGGCTTTCTTAGGGACGGTGTCAGGACCTTGGTTAGAAATGGGTCAGGATATTAGCTCAGGATAGTGTCCGGATTTCAGTTATTGCCGGCAGCAGGGCCTACATTAGGGACAGATTCCGGACCTTAGTTAGAGATAGTGTCAGGGCCTTAGTTAGGACTAGTCTGGGCCTTAGTTAGGGAGCGCATTAGGGCTTTAGTTAGGATAAGAGGCAGGAAATTAGCTCGGGACAGAGTCAGCTTCCAGGCCAGGGATAGTGTCAGGAAATGAGCTAGGGATAGCGTGAAGACCTTAGTTATTGAGAGCATCAGGGCCTTAGTTAGGACCAGCGTCAGGGCCTTCATCAGGACCAGTGTCAAGGCTAGATGTAGAGACAGCGTCAGAGCCTAACTAAGGTAAGGCAACAGGGCCTAAGTGAGGCCTATCTTTAGGGCCTGAGTTAGGGACAGTGTCAGGGCATGACTTAGGAGCAGTATAAGGGCCTCTGTAGGATCAGCATTAGGGTCTTCGTTAAAGACATTCTCAGGGCCTCACTTAGGGACAGCGTCAGGGCTTACTTTGGGACAGTTTCAGGACCTTGGTAAGACATGGGTCAGGATATTAGCTCAGGATAATGTCAGGACTTTAGATATTGACTGCAGCAGGGCCTTAGAGACAGTGTCTCAGCCTGAGTTAGGACTAGCATCAGAGCCTTTGTTAGGTTCAGTGTCAGGGACTGAGTTAGGAGTAGCATCAGAGCCTTTGTAAGGTACAGTGTCAGGGACTGAGTTAGGTGTAGTGTCAAGGCCTTAGTTAGGGACAGTGTCAGGGCCTGAGTTAGGACGAGCCTCCAGGCCTCAGTTAGGGCCAGGGTCACGGCCTCGGGACTAATTTCAGGGCCTTAGTTAGGAACAGCATCAGGGATTTATTTAGCATAAGAAGCTCAACATTAGTTAAAGACAAGGGTAGGTTAAGGTCTAGGGATCGTGTCAGGACATGACCTAGGTACAGTGTCAAGACCTTAGTTACTTAGGGCATCAGGGCCTAATTTAGGACCAGTGTCAGGGCTTCAGGTAGGGACAGCCTCAGAGCCGGACTTAGGGAGAGCGACAGGGCTTGAGTGAGGCCTAGCGTCAGGGCCTTAGCTAGGGCTAGTCTCAGGGCATGACTTAGGAGCAGCATAAGGGCCTCGGTAGGATCAGCCTCAGGGGCTTTGTTAAAGACATTATCAGGGCCTCTGTTAGGGACAGCCTCAGGGCCTCACTTAGGGACAGCGTCAGGGCTTACTTAGGGACAGTTTCAGGACCTTGGTAAGAGATGGGTCCGGAAATTAACTCAGGATAGTGTCAGGACATTAGATATTGACGGCAGCAGGGCCTTAGGTAAGGACAGTGTCAAGGCCTTAGTTAGTACTAGCATCTGGGCCTCTGTTAGGTACAGTGTCAGGGCCTGAGTTAGGAATAGTGTTAGGGCCTTAGTTAGGGACAGTGTCAAGGCCTTAGTTAGTACTAGCATCTGGGCCTCTGTTAGGTACAGTGTCAGGGCCTGAGTTAGGAATAGTGTTAGGGCCTTAGTTAGGGACAGTGTCACAGCCTTGGGACTAAATTCAGGGCCTGAGGTATTCACAGCATAAGGGCTTTAGTTAGCATAAGAGGCAGGACATTTGCTAGGGACAGGGTTAGGGTAAAGTTTAGGGATCGTGTCAGGAAATGACCTAGGGATAGTGTCAAGAGCTTAGTTACAGTATCAGGGCCTTATTTAGGACCAGTGTCAGGGCTTCAGGTAGGGACAGCGTCAATGCCTGACTCTGGGAGAGGGACAGGGCCTGAGTGAGGCCTAGCGTCAGGCCCTTAGCTGGGGACACTGTCAGGGCATGATGTAGGAGCAGCATCAGGGCCTTTGTTGCATCAGCATTAGGGTCTTAGTTACAGACATGATCAGGGCCTGAGTTAGTCACAGCATCAAGGCCTCAGTTAGGCATAGCTTCAGGGCCTGAGTTAGGCACAGCCTCAGGTCTTCACTTAAAGACAGCGACAGGGCTTTCTTAGGGACGGTGTCAGGACCTTGGTTAGAAATGGGTCAGGATATTAGCTCAGGATAGTGTCCGGATTTCAGTTATTGCCGGCAGCAGGGCCTATATTAGGGACAGATTCCGGACCTTAGTTAGAGATAGTGTCAGGGCCTTAGTTAGGACTAGTCTGGGCCTTAGTTAGGGAGCGCATTAGGGCTTTAGTTAGGATAAGAGGCAGGAAATTAGCTCGGGACAGAGTCAGCTTCCAGGCCAGGGATAGTGTCAGGAAATGAGCTAGGGATAGCGTGAAGACCTTAGTTATTGAGAGCATCAGGGCCTTAGTTAGGACCAGCGTCAGGGCCTTCATCAGGACCAGTGTCAAGGCTAGATGTAGAGACAGCGTCAGAGCCTAACTAAGGTAAGGCAACAGGGCCTAAGTGAGGCCTATGTTTAGGGCCTGAGTTAGGGACAGTGTCAGGGCATGACTTAGGAGCAGTATAAGGGCCTCTGTAGGATCAGCATTAGGGTCTTCGTTAAAGACATTCTCAGGGCCTCACTTAGGGACAGCGTCAGGGCTTACTTTGGGACAGTTTCAGGACCTTGGTAAGACATGGGTCAGGATATTAGCTCAGGATAATGTCAGGACTTTAGATATTGACTGCAGCAGGGCCTTAGAGACAGTGTCTCAGCCTGACTTAGGACTAGCATCAGAGCCTTTGTTAGGTTCAGTGTCAGGGACTGAGTTAGGAGTAGCATCAGAGCCTTTGTAAGGTACAGTGTCAGGGACTGAGTTAGGTGTAGTGTCAAGGCCTTAGTTAGGGACAGTGTCAGGGCCTGAGTTAGGACGAGCCTCCAGGCCTCAGTTAGGGCCAGGGTCACGGCCTCGTGACTAATTTCAGGGCCTTAGTTAGGAACAGCATCAGGGATTTATTTAGCATAAGAAGCTCAACATTAGTTAAAGACAAGGTTAGGTTAAGGTCTAGGGATCGTGTCAGGACATGACCTAGGTACAGTGTCAAGACCTTAGTTACTTAGGGCATCAGGGCCTAATTTAGGACCAGTGTCAGGGCTTCAGGTAGGGACAGCCTCAGAGCCGGACTTAGGGAGAGCGACAGGGCTTGAGTGAGGCCTAGCGTCAGGGCCTTAGCTAGGGCTAGTCTCAGGGCATGACTTAGGAGCAGCATAAGGGCCTCGGTAGGATCAGCCTCAGGGGCTTTGTTAAAGACATTATCAGGGCCTCTGTTAGGGACAGCCTCAGGGCCTCACTTAGGGACAGCGTCAGGGCTTACTTAGGGACAGTTTCAGGACCTTGGTAAGAGATGGGTCCGGAAATTAACTCAGGATAGTGTCAGGACATTAGATATTGACGGCAGCAGGGCCTTAGTTAGGGACAGTGTCAAGGCCTTAGTTAGTACTAGCATCTGGGCCTCTGTTAGGTACAGTGTCAGGGCCTGAGTTAGGAATAGTGTTAGGGCCTTAGTTAGGGACAGTGTCAAGGCCTTAGTTAGTACTAGCATCTGGGCCTCTGTTAGGTACAGTGTCAGGGCCTGAGTTAGGAATAGTGTTAGGGCCTTAGTTAGGGACAGTGTCACAGCCTTGGGACTAAATTCAGGGCCTGAGGTAATCACAGCATAAGGGCTTTAGTTAGCATAAGAGGCAGGACATTTGCTAGGGACAGGGTTAGGGTAAAGTTTAGGGATCGTGTCAGGAAATGACCTAGGGATAGTGTCAAGAGCTTAGTTACAGTATCAGGGCCTTATTTAGGACCAGTGTCAGGGCTTCAGGTAGGGACAGCGTCAGTGCCTGACTCTGGGAGAGGGACAGGGCCTGAGTGAGGCCTAGCGTCAGGCCCTTAGCTGGGGACACTGTCAGGGCATGATGTAGGAGCAGCATCAGGGCCTTTGTTGCATCAGCATTAGGGTCTTAGTTACAGACATGATCAGGGCCTGAGTTAGTCACAGCGTCAAGGCCTCAGTTAGGCATAGCTTTAGGGCCTGAGTTAGGCACAGCCTCAGGTCTTCACTTAAAGACAGCGACAGGGCTTTCTTAGGGACGGTGTCAGGACCTTGGTTAGAAATGGGTCAGGATATTAGCTCAGGATAGTGTCCGGATTTCAGTTATTGCCGGCAGCAGGGCCTACATTAGGGACAGATTCCGGACCTTAGTTAGAGATAGTGTCAGGGCCTTAGTTAGGACTAGTCTGGGCCTTAGTTAGGGAGCGCATTAGGGCTTTAGTTAGGATAAGAGGCAGGAAATTAGCTCGGGACAGAGTCAGCTTCCAGGCCAGGGATAGTGTCAGGAAATGAGCTAGGGATAGCGTGAAGACCTTAGTTATTGAGAGCATCAGGGCCTTAGTTAGGACCAGCGTCAGGGCCTTCATCAGGACCAGTGTCAAGGCTAGATGTAGAGACAGCGTCAGAGCCTAACTAAGGTAAGGCAACAGGGCCTAAGTGAGGCCTATCTTTAGGGCCTGAGTTAGGGACAGTGTCAGGGCATGACTTAGGAGCAGTATAAGGGCCTCTGTAGGATCAGCATTAGGGTCTTCGTTAAAGACATTCTCAGGGCCTCACTTAGGGACAGCGTCAGGGCTTACTTTGGGACAGTTTCAGGACCTTGGTAAGACATGGGTCAGGATATTAGCTCAGGATAATGTCAGGACTTTAGATATTGACTGCAGCAGGGCCTTAGAGACAGTGTCTCAGCCTGAGTTAGGACTAGCATCAGAGCCTTTGTTAGGTTCAGTGTCAGGGACTGAGTTAGGAGTAGCATCAGAGCCTTTGTAAGGTACAGTGTCAGGGACTGAGTTAGGTGTAGTGTCAAGGCCTTAGTTAGGGACAGTGTCAGGGCCTGAGTTAGGACGAGCCTCCAGGCCTCAGTTAGGGCCAGGGTCACGGCCTCGGGACTAATTTCAGGGCCTTAGTTAGGAACAGCATCAGGGATTTATTTAGCATAAGAAGCTCAACATTAGTTAAAGACAAGGGTAGGTTAAGGTCTAGGGATCGTGTCAGGACATGACCTAGGTACAGTGTCAAGACCTTAGTTACTTAGGGCATCAGGGCCTAATTTAGGACCAGTGTCAGGGCTTCAGGTAGGGACAGCCTCAGAGCCGGACTTAGGGAGAGCGACAGGGCTTGAGTGAGGCCTAGCGTCAGGGCCTTAGCTAGGGCTAGTCTCAGGGCATGACTTAGGAGCAGCATAAGGGCCTCGGTAGGATCAGCCTCAGGGGCTTTGTTAAAGACATTATCAGGGCCTCTGTTAGGGACAGCCTCAGGGCCTCACTTAGGGACAGCGTCAGGGCTTACTTAGGGACAGTTTCAGGACCTTGGTAAGAGATGGGTCCGGAAATTAACTCAGGATAGTGTCAGGACATTAGATATTGACGGCAGCAGGGCCTTAGTTAAGGACAGTGTCAAGGCCTTAGTTAGTACTAGCATCTGGGCCTCTGTTAGGTACAGTGTCAGGGCCTGAGTTAGGAATAGTGTTAGGGCCTTAGTTAGGGACAGTGTCAAGGCCTTAGTTAGTACTAGCATCTGGGCCTCTGTTAGGTACAGTGTCAGGGCCTGAGTTAGGAATAGTGTTAGGGCCTTAGTTAGGGACAGTGTCACAGCCTTGGGACTAAATTCAGGGCCTGAGGTAATCACAGCATAAGGGCTTTAGTTAGCATAAGAGGCAGGACATTTGCTAGGGACAGGGTTAGGGTAAAGTTTAGGGATCGTGTCAGGAAATGACCTAGGGATAGTGTCAAGAGCTTAGTTACAGTATCAGGGCCTTATTTAGGACCAGTGTCAGGGCTTCAGGTAGGGACAGCGTCAGTGCCTGACTCTGGGAGAGGGACAGGGCCTGAGTGAGGCCTAGCGTCAGGCCCTTAGCTGGGGACACTGTCAGGGCATGATGTAGGAGCAGCATCAGGGCCTTTGTTGCATCAGCATTAGGGTCTTAGTTACAGACATGATCAGGGCCTGAGTTAGTCACAGCATCAAGGCCTCAGTTAGGCATAGCTTCAGGGCCTGAGTTAGGCACAGCCTCAGGTCTTCACTTAAAGACAGCGACAGGGCTTTCTTAGGGACGGTGTCAGGACCTTGGTTAGAAATGGGTCAGGATATTAGCTCAGGATAGTGTCCGGATTTCAGTTATTGCCGGCAGCAGGGCCTATATTAGGGACAGATTCCGGACCTTAGTTAGAGATAGTGTCAGGGCCTTAGTTAGGACTAGTCTGGTCCTTAGTTAGGGAGCGCATTAGGGCTTTAGTTAGGATAAGAGGCAGGAAATTAGCTCGGGACAGAGTCAGCTTCCAGGCCAGGGATAGTGTCAGGAAATGAGCTAGGGATAGCGTGAAGACCTTAGTTATTGAGAGCATCAGGGCCTTAGTTAGGACCAGCGTCAGGGCCTTCATCAGGACCAGTGTCAAGGCTAGATGTAGAGACAGCGTCAGAGCCTAACTAAGGTAAGGCAACAGGGCCTAAGTGAGGCCTATCTTTAGGGCCTGAGTTAGGGACAGTGTCAGGGCATGACTTAGGAGCAGTATAAGGGCCTCTGTAGGATCAGCATTAGGGTCTTCGTTAAAGACATTCTCAGGGCCTCACTTAGGGACAGCGTCAGGGCTTACTTTGGGACAGTTTCAGGACCTTGGTAAGACATGGGTCAGGATATTAGCTCAGGATAATGTCAGGACTTTAGATATTGACTGCAGCAGGGCCTTAGAGACAGTGTCTCAGCCTGACTTAGGACTAGCATCAGAGCCTTTGTTAGGTTCAGTGTCAGGGACTGAGTTAGGAGTAGCATCAGAGCCTTTGTAAGGTACAGTGTCAGGGACTGAGTTAGGTGTAGTGTCAAGGCCTTAGTTAGGGACAGTGTCAGGGCCTGAGTTAGGACGAGCCTCCAGGCCTCAGTTAGGGCCAGGGTCACGGCCTCGTGACTAATTTCAGGGCCTTAGTTAGGAACAGCATCAGGGATTTATTTAGCATATGAACCTCAACATTAGTTAAAGACAAGGTTAGGTTAAGGTCTAGGGATCGTGTCAGGACATGACCTAGGTACAGTGTCAAGACCTTAGTTACTTAGGGCATCAGGGCCTAATTTAGGACCAGTGTCAGGGCTTCAGGTAGGGACAGCCTCAGAGCCGGACTTAGGGAGAGCGACAGGGCTTGAGTGAGGCCTAGCGTCAGGGCCTTAGCTAGGGCTAGTCTCAGGGCATGACTTAGGAGCAGCATAAGGGCCTCGGTAGGATCAGCCTCAGGGGCTTTGTTAAAGACATTATCAGGGCCTCTGTTAGGGACAGCCTCAGGGCCTCACTTAGGGACAGCGTCAGGGCTTACTTAGGGACAGTTTCAGGACCTTGGTAAGAGATGGGTCCGGAAATTAACTCAGGATAGTGTCAGGACATTAGATATTGACGGCAGCAGGGCCTTAGTTAGGGACAGTGTCAAGGCCTTAGTTAGTACTAGCATCTGGGCCTCTGTTAGGTACAGTGTCAGGGCCTGAGTTAGGAATAGTGTTAGGGCCTTAGTTAGGGACAGTGTCAAGGCCTTAGTTAGTACTAGCATCTGGGCCTCTGTTAGGTACAGTGTCAGGGCCTGAGTTAGGAATAGTGTTAGGGCCTTAGTTAGGGACAGTGTCACAGCCTTGGGACTAAATTCAGGGCCTGAGGTAATCACAGCATAAGGGCTTTAGTTAGCATAAGAGGCAGGACATTTGCTAGGGACAGGGTTAGGGTAAAGTTTAGGGATCGTGTCAGGAAATGACCTGGGGATAGTGTCAAGAGCTTAGTTACAGTATCAGGGCCTTATTTAGGTCCAGTGTCAGGGCTTCAGGTAGGGACAGCGTCAGTGCCTGACTCTGGGAGAGGGACAGGGCCTGAGTGAGGCCTAGCGTCAGGCCCTTAGCTGGGGACACTGTCAGGGCATGATGTAGGAGCAGCATCAGGGCCTTTGTTGCATCAGCATTAGGGTCTTAGTTACAGACATGATCAGGGCCTGAGTTAGTCACAGCGTCAAGGCCTCAGTTAGGCATAGCTTTAGGGCCTGAGTTAGGCACAGCCTCAGGTCTTCACTTAAAGACAGCGACAGGGCTTTCTTAGGGACGGTGTCAGGACCTTGGTTAGAAATGGGTCAGGATATTAGCTCAGGATAGTGTCCGGATTTCAGTTATTGCCGGCAGCAGGGCCTACATTAGGGACAGATTCCGGACCTTAGTTAGAGATAGTGTCAGGGCCTTAGTTAGGACTAGTCTGGGCCTTAGTTAGGGAGCGCATTAGGGCTTTAGTTAGGATAAGAGGCAGGAAATTAGCTCGGGACAGAGTCAGCTTCCAGGCCAGGGATAGTGTCAGGAAATGAGCTAGGGATAGCGTGAAGACCTTAGTTATTGAGAGCATCAGGGCCTTAGTTAGGACCAGCGTCAGGGCCTTCATCAGGACCAGTGTCAAGGCTAGATGTAGAGACAGCGTCAGAGCCTAACTAAGGTAAGGCAACAGGGCCTAAGTGAGGCCTATGTTTAGGGCCTGAGTTAGGGACAGTGTCAGGGCATGACTTAGGAGCAGTATAAGGGCCTCTGTAGGATCAGCATTAGGGTCTTCGTTAAAGACATTCTCAGGGCCTCACTTAGGGACAGCGTCAGGGCTTACTTTGGGACAGTTTCAGGACCTTGGTAAGACATGGGTCAGGATATTAGCTCAGGATAATGTCAGGACTTTAGATATTGACTGCAGCAGGGCCTTAGAGACAGTGTCTCAGCCTGACTTAGGACTAGCATCAGAGCCTTTGTTAGGTTCAGTGTCAGGGACTGAGTTAGGAGTAGCATCAGAGCCTTTGTAAGGTACAGTGTCAGGGACTGAGTTAGGTGTAGTGTCAAGGCCTTAGTTAGGGACAGTGTCAGGGCCTGAGTTAGGACGAGCCTCCAGGCCTCAGTTAGGGCCAGGGTCACGGCCTCGGGACTAATTTCAGGGCCTTAGTTAGGAACAGCATCAGGGATTTATTTAGCATAAGAAGCTCAACATTAGTTAAACACAAGGTTAGGTTAAGGTCTAGGGATCGTGTCAGGACATGACCTAGGTACAGTGTCAAGACCTTAGTTACTTAGGGCATCAGGGCCTAATTTAGGACCAGTGTCAGGGCTTCAGGTAGGGACAGCCTCAGAGCCGGACTTAGGGAGAGCGACAGGGCTTGAGTGAGGCCTAGCGTCAGGGCCTTAGCTAGGGCTAGTCTCAGGGCATGACTTAGGAGCAGCATAAGGGCCTCGGTAGGATCAGCCTCAGGGGCTTTGTTAAAGACATTATCAGGGCCTCTGTTAGGGACAGCCTCAGGGCCTCACTTAGGGACAGCGTCAGGGCTTACTTAGGGACAGTTTCAGGACCTTGGTAAGAGATGGGTCCGGAAATTAACTCAGGATAGTGTCAGGACATTAGATATTGACGGCAGCAGGGCCTTAGTTAGGGACAGTGTCAAGGCCTTAGTTAGTACTAGCATCTGGGCCTCTGTTAGGTACAGTGTCAGGGCCTGAGTTAGGAATAGTGTTAGGGCCTTAGTTAGGGACAGTGTCACAGCCTTGGGACTAAATTCAGGGCCTGAGGTAATCACAGCATAAGGGCTTTAGTTAGCATAAGAGGCAGGACATTTGCTAGGGACAGGGTTAGGGTAAAGTTTAGGGATCGTGTCAGGAAATGACCTAGGGATAGTGTCAAGAGCTTAGTTACAGTATCAGGGCCTTATTTAGGACCAGTGTCAGGGCTTCAGGTAGGGACAGCGTCAGTGCCTGACTCTGGGAGAGGGACAGGGCCTGAGTGAGGCCTAGCGTCAGTCCCTTAGCTGGGGACAGTGTCAGGGCATGATGTAGGAGCAGCATCAGGGCCTTTGTTGCATCAGCATTAGGGTCTTAGTTACAGACATGATCAGGGCCTGAGTTAGTCACAACGTCAAGGCCTCAGTTAGGCATAGCTTTAGGGCCTGAGTTAGGCACAGCCTCAGGTCTTCACTTAAAGACAGCGACAGGGCTTTCTTAGGGACGGTGTCAGGACCTTGGTTAGAAATGGGTCAGGATATTAGCTCAGGATAGTGTCCGGATTTCAGTTATTGCCGGCAGCAGGGCCTACATTAGGGACAGTTTCCGGACCTTAGTTAGAGATAGTGTCAGGGCCTTAGTTAGGACTAGTCTGGGCCTTAGTTAGGGAGCGCATTAGGGCTTTAGTTAGGATAAGAGGCAGGAAATTAGCTCGGGACAGAGTCAGCTTCCAGGCCAGGGATAGTGTC
Source organism: Balaenoptera physalus (assembly GCF_965194825.1). Lineage (NCBI taxonomy): Eukaryota > Metazoa > Chordata > Mammalia > Artiodactyla > Balaenopteridae > Balaenoptera > Balaenoptera physalus. The sequence goes on from NW_028125427.1 coordinate 210,010, forward strand.
AGGAAATGAGCTAGGGATAGCGTGAAGACCTTAGTTATTGAGAGCATCAGGGCCTTAGTTAGGACCAGCGTCAGGGCCTTCATCAGGACCAGTGTCAAGGCTAGATGTAGAGACAGCGTCAGAGCCTAACTAAGGTAAGGCAACAGGGCCTAAGTGAGGCCTATCTTTAGGGCCTGAGTTAGGGACAGTGTCAGGGCATGACTTAGGAGCAGTATAAGGGCCTCTGTAGGATCAGCATTAGGGTCTTCGTTAAAGACATTCTCAGGGCCTCACTTAGGGACAGCGTCAGGGCTTACTTTGGGACAGTTTCAGGACCTTGGTAAGACATGGGTCAGGATATTAGCTCAGGATAATGTCAGGACTTTAGATATTGACTGCAGCAGGGCCTTAGAGACAGTGTCTCAGCCTGACTTAGGACTAGCATCAGAGCCTTTGTTAGGTTCAGTATCAGGGACTGAGTTAGGAGTAGCATCAGAGCCTTTGTAAGGTACAGTGTCAGGGACTGAGTTAGGTGTAGTGTCAAGGCCTTAGTTAGGGACAGTGTCAGGGCCTGAGTTAGGACGAGCCTCCAGGCCTCAGTT